>NW_007735019.1:60258-64648 GCF_000696425.1 Galeopterus variegatus
CTCCATACCATTTTCCATAGAGGCTGCACCATTTTGCAGTCCCACCAACAATGTATGAGAGTTCCTTTTTCTCTGCAACCTCGCCAGCATTTATCATTCAGAGTCTTTTGGATTTTAGCCATCCTCACTGGGGTGAGATGGTATCTCAGTGTAGTTTTGATTTGCATTTCCCAGATGCTAAGTGATGTTGAGCATTTTTTCATATGTCTGTTGGCCATTTGTATATCTTCCTTAGAGAAATGCCTACTTAGCTCTCATAACAGAGCATTATAAACAACTTTATGCCAATAGAATGTGACAATTTAGAGGAAACATACAAACTAGAAAAAAAACACCTTATGAAAATTGACACAAGAAGAAATAAAACATCTGAATACTTCTATACTTATTAAAGAAATTGAATCTATAATTAACCTTCTCCTAAAAAAATCTCCAGACCTAGATATCTTCACTGGTGAATTCTTCCAAGTTTTTAAAAAAGAAATAATACTTCCCTTACACTACCTGTAGTAGGAAAGAGAAAAAGACAAAACACTTCTCACTTCATTTTTTTTAAGTCAGAATAATCTTAATACAAACACCCAAATACCAAAACCTGACCAAGAAATTAAAAGAAAAGAAAATTATAGGCCAATCTCTCTCATGGTTTCAGGTGCAAAAATCCTAAACAAAATATTATTGAATCAAATGCAGCAATGCCTAACAAGGATTCTCTATTGTGACCAAGTTTGGTTTATTCTAAGAGTATAAGTTTAGTTTCATATTTGAAAAGAAAATAATATAGTTATCTGCATTAATGGAATAAAGGACAAAAGGAAGCACAGAATCATCTTGATAGATGAGAAAAAAAACATTTGAAAAAATCTAATATTCATTTGCAGATTAATCTTAACAAACTAGGAATAGTTTTGATAAAAGGTAGCTACAAAAAAAAAAAGAAAAACTAGAGCCAACATCATATGTAATGGTGAAATATTGGAATTTTTCTCTCCGAGGTTGGGAATGAGTTAAAGATATGTATTATCACCACCAAATCAGAAATCCTGTATAACAACCAGCTGTTTGGCCCACGCCTCTGTTACAGAAGAACTTGGCAAGGAAAACTTCAGACATTCGGAAAATTGGAGAGCCAGGAAGTTTATTACACTAATGGGACCCAGGCGAACTCACGTTCTAAACCCTGGGACCCTGAATGCAGGGAGAGCTGTGGTTTTATACTTTTCTTGAGCAGTCAGGCAGGCTTTTCATTGGCCCTGCCTGTCTCCAGGCAGGGTCACACAAACTGGGGGCTTAATCAAGCAGCTGTACAGAAGCAGGAAGTGCAGTTAGGGGAACTTTGTAAATTTTGCAGGCAGTTTCTCCAAAACAGGCAGGCCACAGGTTTACAGAAGCTGAAAATGCAAACAGATTAGCCACTAAACCAACTCTCAGGGGCTTTCTGCAAATAAGCACATTCCAGCTGCAAGGTTACATAAACAAAGGGCCTTAGCCAAAATTACTTTTTAGACCCCAACACCTCAAGCAACTTTCTCCATCATCCAATGGTAGGCTATTCCTACAGGTCAGCTGTGGCTGGCACCCTCCTATTTCTTCACCACTGGTGGACCGTATGCTTTGTGGCAGCCACACCTTCCTCAAGGAGGCCTGAATCTCAGCCTTGGCAGTGTGGAAGAGTGGCCCTTTGAAGTTTCCAAGCATCTTCTCTTATTTACTGTGCCCTTACCCTAGCAGCTGCTTTCTACAACTAGTTATCCACCTTTTCACTAGCTGTACTAGTTAACAAATTTTTATATTGAGTTTTCCCTGTTCAAATTACTAATCTGGTTTCTAGCTCCTCATAGGACCCTAACACAAGACCTAAATAAACGTGGTAGTAAATAATGTTCAGAGATTGGAAGACTCAATATTGTAAAGAAGTCATTCTCCCTAAATTGATCTATAGATTTAACTAAAGACCACCCAACGGGTTTCTTTTTTGTTGCAGTTAAGCTGATCCTACCATTTATATGGAAATAAAAAGGATCAAGAATATCCAAGACAATTTTAATGATTAATTAAATTGGATTATTTACACTTCCAGATATTAAGACTTACAGTAAAGCTACAGTAATTAAGACAGTGGTGGTAATGGTGCAAGGATAGACAAATAGTTCAGTAGAAGAGAATTTGTAGTCCAGAAACAGACCCGCGATATATGGTTATGTGATTTATGGCAAAGACATCATTCAGTGCAGTAGGGAGAGATGGTATTTTCAAAAACTGATACTTCATCAGTGGAAATCCATATGGGAATAAATAATCTTACTTCAAACTATACACAAAAATAAATTCCAGGAGGGTGGTAGACTTAAGTGTAAAGAAGCAACACTAAAGATTGTGGAAGATAAACTTGGAATAGGCAAAAAAAATTTCAACAGGACATAACAAGCACTAAATAGAATAACTGATGAATTTGGCTTAGTTAAAATTAAGAACTTCTGTTCATAAAACTCATCAATAAGACGTTAAGGAACTGTCACACTGTTTTCCATAGTGTCTATATCATCCCCACCATCAATGTATGAAAATTCCAGTTTCTCCACATCCTTATCAACACTGTTATTTCCCTCTTTATTATTATTATTATCATGGCCATCATAGTTGGTGTGAAGTGCTCTCACATTGTGGTTTCCCCCACCATCAATGTATGAAAATTCCAGTTTCTCCACATCCTTATCAACACTGTTATTTCCCTTTTTATTATTATTATTATCATGGCCATCATAGTTGGTGTGAAGTGCTCTCACATTGTGGTTTCGATCTGCAGTTCTCTAATAACTCATGAAAAGGAATGAAGGACTGATACATACTACAACATAGATAAACCTTAAAAACATTATGCTAAGTGAAAGCAGCCAGTCAGAAAAGGCCACATATTGTATGAAATATCCAGACTAGACTAAGCCATACAAACAGAAAGCAGATGATGGTTGCCAGGGGCTGAGTGGAGAAAGGACTGGGGAAGGACTGCTAAATGGCTATAGAGCTTCCTCTTGGGGTGATGGAAAAATTTTGAACTAAATAGTGCTGATGCTTGTACATCATTGTGAATGTACTTAAAGCCACTAAATTGTACACTTTACAATGGTTAAATAATAAATTTTATGTTATTTATATTTTTGCCACAATAAAATAAAAATAAACACTCATCAATCAGAGAGTGAAAGGGCAAACCACAGGGTGAGGGAAGATATTTGTAACATATATAACTGACAAAAGCCTCATATTCAGAATATACACATTCAAATATACAAATCAGTAAATTAGTACAGTCATTATAGAAAACAGGATGTAGGTTTCTCAAGCAACTACAGAGAGAGCTACCATATTATCCAGCAATCCCACTACTGGGTAAGTACCCAAAGGAATGGAAATCAACAAGTTGAAGGCACACCTGCACTCCCATGTTTATCTCAGCTTTATTCACAATAACCAAGAATTGGAACCAACCTAAATGTCCTTCAGTGGATGATTAGAGAGAAAATGTGGTATGTATATACAATAAAATACTACTTAGCCATAAAAAAGAATGAAATTCTGCCATTCACAGCAACATGAATGAATGAGCTTGGAGAAAATTATGTTAAGAGAAATGAGCCAGGCACAGAAAAAGAAATACCACATATTCTCATTCATAAGTGGGAGCCGAATTAATAAATAAACCAAATAAACAATAAAGAAAGAGAGAGAGGGAAAGAAAGAAACAACAATCACAATAATATGTTGAACTTTCAGGAGAGGACAGAACTGTGGTTAACTAGAAGTGGAAAGAGGGAGGGAGAAAAGGAGAGGGCTAATGAGAAATTAATGAGAAATTGGTTAACAGACACAAAGAATGATTATGTATTGTAATGACGAATAAGCTAACTATCCTGATTTGACCATCACATATTACACACAACTATTGAGTTAACTTTATACACCACAAATATGTATAATCAATTATGCTTCAATAAAAAATAAATTTTTTTTTCCTTTTTGTCTTTTTTACTGACCGGTAACGGGATTGCAACCCTCAGTGTCGCGCCCGGACCGGGGACTGGCAACGGGATCACAACCCTCGGCGTTGCGTCCGCACCGCACTCAGCCAGTGAGCAGGAACCGGTCTCCACATGGGATCCGAACCCGACCGGGGACTGGCAACGGGATCACAACCCTCGGCGTTGCGTCCGCACCGCACTCAGCCAGTGAGCGGGAACCGGTCTCCACATGGGATCCGAACCCTCAGCGGGAGCGCCGCCGCACTCCCAGGCGGTGCACTCTCCAGTGCGCCACCAGGCCGGCCCAAAAATAAATTTTAAAAAACAAAAACCTCCCTAAAAAAAGTAAAGTGTGGATGGATAAAAATAAT
>NW_007735019.1:64836-65302 GCF_000696425.1 Galeopterus variegatus
CTCCCAGGCGGTGCACTCTCCAGTGCGCCACCAGGCCGGCCCAAAAATAAATTTTAAAAAACAAAAACCTCCCTAAAAAAAGTAAAATGTGGATGGATAAAAATAATAAAAAGGAACAAACTATTGTTACATGCAACAGCTCAGATGAATTTCAAAGGCATTATGCTAAGTGAAATGTCAGTCTCAAAAGTTACACATTGTATGATTCCACTTACATGACATTTTCAAAGGAGAAAAAGAAAATATAGGATGGAGGTAGATCAGTGGTTCCCAGGGGCTGGGGTGGGGGAAAGGCATAACCATAAAGGAAGAGCACACAAGAGTATCTTGGGGTTATGGGACAGTTCTTTATCTGATTGTGGTGGTAGTGACACAAATGTATAAATGTGTTAAAATTCATAGAACTGGGGCCGGCCCGGTGGCGCACTGCTGCAGTGCACCGCTTGGGAAGCGCGGCGGCGCTCCC
>NW_007735019.1:65741-66401 GCF_000696425.1 Galeopterus variegatus
GCATGTGGGATCCGAACCCTCGGACGGGAGTGCCGCCGCGCTTCCCAAGCGGCGCACTATCTAGTGCACCACCGGGCCGGCCCCGAAGCTGTGTAATTTTAAGAGAGTATTACTTTTCAACAACCCAGATGTTCATCAGTTGATGAGCAGATAAACAAAATGTGGTCTATCCACAGAATGGAATGCGATTCAGCCATACAATGAACGAAGTACGGGTCCATGCTGCAACATGGGTGAACCTTGAAAGCATTATGGTAAGTGGCAGAAGACAGATCCAAAAGGCAACATGTTGTATGATTCCATTTGTATGAAATTTCCAGAATGGGCGTATTTATAGAGACAGAAAGTAGATTAGTGGTTGCCAGGGACTGTGGGAAGTAAGAAACTGGGACTGACAACTAATAGTATGGAATTTTTTTATTGCAGAGGGAGGGGTGATGGAAATGTTCTGGAACTATATAATGATGATGGTTACACAACTCTGTGAATGTACTAAAACCCACTGAGTTGTAGGCTTTTAAAAGGCGAATTTTATGGTATGTGAATTATATCTCAATAAAGCCGTAATTAAAAAATATAGTAACACTTAAATGTGAGCTCACTGTTCAGTCAACTTTGTCTGTCTGCTTGCTCATCACCTTATACTAATTGTCTACAGAA
>NW_007735019.1:67014-74267 GCF_000696425.1 Galeopterus variegatus
AAAAAATAGAAGAGTTCTTTTATTAATATGGAAAACAGGGCTGTACATGAAAAAGTACTTATTACAATAAAATTATACTAAAAATATAAGCATAGCTACATGATGTACTCACTTAATTGCCCGATACTGAGCACCTTGTTTGCTGCTGCATTTTTGGTATCATGCACACAGGAAGTGCCAAAAAATGCCTATTGAATGAATTCTGGCCAACAAGTGCTATGAGTTTCCAGGTGGGAGGAATCCGTATAGCTGGAAGGGGCCGAGATGGCTTCATTAAACAAGTATTTATTGAGCAATTATTATGATAAGTTTGAACTGAACCTAGATGTATCAACAGGACTGGAACAACAGAATATCGCTTAGTTGGTTCCCATATTGATTCAACCATTGCCTCACAGTCTTCAGTCTTTCTATCACCTTAACAATTTTCACCAAGAAACACCTGCATTGTTGTGCATTTCTTTAAATTGACTCATCTTTTTACCTACGAAAATTCTAACCTATAACACATAAATGGAAAACTACTATCCCTTGCCAGAATTAGAAGGCAACTGCAAAAAAATAAAGACATTGTACCAGATGCTATTAAATTCTCCATAGCTTCTGTTGTCCGCTGTAGACTCTCAGGCTGCAACTTGCTTTATTTTATTGTTCAGAGGTAAATTGGCAAATGTTACAGAAGTGTTAGAGACATATTAGCACCAAACTAATACTTTCTCCCAGCCATACTCAGCAGGCTAGGCATTTAAACAATGACTATGTGATTCAATTGATTTAATATTCAGTGCTGTCTGAAGTCATCCTGTGTGTAACCAGTGGTACACATACCATACCCTGTGCACAATGGGCCAGAGGACTCTTTCCTGGATTGGTTGACTTTAAACCAGAGCCTCCACCCCCTAATCTGGTTCAGCCCCTGCAAAGTGCACACTATGGATCTGGTAAGGGTGATGGAAGAAAGGCAGTGTATATGGCCCAAGCAATATCAACATGCCTTTCCTGGGCATGGTAGTGTCATCTCTTCATTCAAAGAACAGCACATTCATGATGGGAACAGCTTCCAGAAGGAGGCCAGGCAGGGGACCTCTTTTATGAGTCAGTGAAAACGCCACCCTTGCTTGTAAACCAGACCCTCGAAGACATCATGACCTTCAAGATGCATCCTGTTTCCAAAGCAAGCGTACTCTTCTCTTCCTCTCCAGTTGGAGGGTGATACCCCAAATTCAGCCTTCAGAATATCCATAAAATATATTCCTATTGGTTGGTCTGGCTAGAATTCGTTTTTCAGGGAAGCAGCACAAGTGCAACAGTTTGAAGCCCAGGTTTCGGAGTCCAACAGACCCAGACTGGCATTCTGGGTCTGCCACTCTCCAGTTCTGTGATGGCAGTCAAGTGACTTAACCTCCTAAACCTGTCTTCTTCGTACATGAAATGGGGATAACAGTCCTGGCTGGTAGAATTGCTGGGAGGATTAAATAAGATCATATGCCTAAAGTACTTTGCAGAGGCATGACTCTTAAAAAGCACTCAGTAAGTGTTTTGTGTTATTGCAGCTGCTGCTATTATTCTGATAAAAATGTTTCTGTGTCAATCTGGATTTAACCAAAGAAGCAAAACCACTAGCAGATAGATAAAATTTCATATAGTTTATATATAACATATATTAACATATATTTTAAATATAAGTATTATAAGTATATAAACATGTTTAAAGTATAAATATTTATATAAAGAATTACATATTTATATATAAATATATACAAAGGAATTGGCCTTATGCAATTGTGGTAAAGCTGTTGTCTTCACATGTAGCCTGAAATCCTCAAGCCAGGCAGTTGGGAAGGAAAGGGGGATGTTAGGTGGGGCAAGCAAGAATATGCTGGAACACCATGAGGATGGACTGAAACCCCCGACTGTCCCCGTTGACTCTGGTATTAGTAGTGTGGGTGTTCTGAGGAAGCTGGGGCCCTTTGTCACAGAGCCAAATACACACACCTGGCCCAGGAGTCGGAGAAGCTGAAGAGGACCCGGGGGAGGTGGAGCGGTTGCAGGCTCAGCTGCTGCTCACACGTGCCCAAGGTGATTAAGCAGATCAGGTAAACCACCAGTGAGCTACTAAATGGCTGCTGCTGCCCCCATGCCCTCCAAAGCTCTGAGAATTTCCCAAGCGGCTCAACCTGATTGGAAATACACAAGAAAAGCGTTGTGGGAAATGTAGTTCACAGTCACCAAATGGCCACACTGCAAAGTCATCACACCTCCAAATGCAAAGAAATTCTCACAAAGAGGTTTTCACCTTGGAGTGCCAGGGAATGTGACTTGCACTGCTATGGAAGTTTCTAAAGAGACATAACTGACATGAATCTCTCTCTCTCTCTCTCTCTCTCTCTCTCCCTCCCTCCCTCCCTCCCTCCCTCCCTCTCTAATGTATCATTCATGAATCTCTATGAACTGACTTGGAAAGATCTCTGAGACCCATTGTTAGGTGAAAAGAGGTTGCCTTAATGTAATATGCATGGTAAAATCCCACTGAGGTTAAAAACACACCAAGACAAAACTGTATATGCGTACTTCGTGTATGTAAGTTCACTGAAAAATGAAAGACACAGAATGATATGTATGCTGCTAACAGTGTTTATTTCTGGAGCAGGAAAGAAAATTGAAATGGTGGTGAAGGGGGTCTTTCTCTTTAGACTCTGTATCTGATTGTCTGACCACAAACACTTTATTTGGACTAAACAGGTTTTTTATTTGAATTGGTGGTCAACATTTAGAAATCACAAAATTTCACATGAAAATCCCCAGTTCTGGATTTTTTTAAATTGTAAGGTTTGGCAACACGACACCCCCTACCTATGGCAACATTGGGCTGGAGCTCTGGACAAAGCACAGGGGCTCCAGGTCTCCACTGGTGGCCGAACTGGCTGCCTATGCTCCTGCCTTCCCATCTCTTGTTAGCAGAGTGCTGATTTTGTTCATCAGCTGAGCAGCCGTGTGCTTTGGTTGCCCTCCCCAGCCCTGGGTGCAGGTGTGAATCCTGATGGGCCTTAGTCAGTCGTGATGGGCACATGTCCCTCTCCAGGGAATTGCTTAGGCTTAGGCATGGGATACAATCCTAAACAATGGGACTTGGGGAGAAGAGGGCCAGTAGAGATTCTGAGAAATATTTCCCTCACTGATTAAAAACATAAAAACCAACAGGGCAGGCCACAGCCTCAAATTCATTCACTGGAATAGCAGTGCGGAAATATGGAAAAAGCTTGAGTTCTTGGTGACATCACTGAGCTGCTGGATCGGCCACTCCAGAGCCACCTCCCTCCAGACTTCTTGTTAAACAACATAATTTTTTTTTATTTGAACCATTTCTGGTGGGGCTTTCTTTACTCATAAGCCAAGGCATCCTAACCAACATAGCCTTAGTCTCAATCCTGCCTGAATCCTATGGACTATATGACTCACTGGTTCACAAATGTGCCACTGATGCCCTCACCTACATGTCCTCACTCTGCCCTGAGCATCCACCCCCCATCACTAGATTCCTAGCTGGTAAATGCTGGTAAATTCCTAGTTGGTAAAAGTCACCCCTAAGAGTTCAAGATAAGTATTACTTTTTTTCTAGAGCTTGTTTAATTCCCTGGCTCAGGGCCATGTTAATTGCTCCCTCTTCCACGCTCTCATAAAATGTACCAAAAATCCCCATTTTAGCACTTTCTTCCCTGAACTTTGTGAGTCTATCTCCCTGGGTGCATGTTCCCCAAGACAGGAACTGTGTCCTAGTCATCTTTGAATTCCTGGCAAAGATTTGCTGAACTGAATCAGTGTCTTGGTCTTTGTCCACCACCACCAGTCTCCCCATCTTGAAAAGGAGACCATCAAATCATTGATGGCCTCTGAGCAGGACTCAGCCTAAAGACAGGAGAGGAATTTAATGACCTGCTGAGTCTCCTTCTAGCTCTGGGACAATTTTAAGACTTCCAGATCAGGATGCTGGCATCCAATCCTTAGAAGCAGAATAACAGAGAACTGTCAGCAGCTTATTTTTGATAAGGATCCGGAGAGCTACATTCACTCATTTATTTATTTATCCAATAAAGATTTACTGTGCATTTCTTAGTCTGTGCCAGACATTGTGCTAAGCACTAGGGGTTATAATGAGAAACAAGACAATCAGCCATGCCTACTTGGAACTCAACCTTTGGCAGGAAAGAGAAACAAACAAAAATGTCATGTGATAAACGCTGTTAAAGCTAGGGAGACCTTGAGAGCAAAGAAGAGATGCCTAACTCAAGCATGAGAAGTCAGGAGATTCCTCCAGGACAGGTGCTATCCAAGATAATACCTAAAGATTGAGTAAAAGGAGGTTGGAAAGCATTCCAGGTAGAGAGGTCATGTACAAAAGCTCTGAGAGAGAACATAAAAGCTTTAAAAAGGTCAGTTTAGCTAGAACGTAGAGTAAAAGAGTATCTGAGAAGGTAGGCAGAAGCTATATGGTGAAATGTCTGGCAAAGCCATTGTAAAGCACTTGTATTCATTCTGAAGGCAATGGGGAGCTATTGAAGGTTTTAGGCAGGAGACTGGCAGATCTACACTTGACTTGCTCCTTTTCATCATTCATATTGCCATGGATAAACAGGCTTTGCCTCATTTTTTCCATGTGTCCCCAACATGTACGATAGTGCCAGGTGCAGGAGCTCAAAAATTATTGAATGAATAAGTTTATATTTGAATGACATGGCACCAAACCCTCACTAATCAGGAGCACATTTGGCTGGATAAATATGATAAAATTTCCTTCCCTGCCACTTCCCAAATGAGAAGGGGAAAAAAATCCTTCAAATTAAAGCGGTCACCTTTCTTTCCTTCAGTGTGCTGAAACTACTCCCTCACATCACCTTCAGTTTATTTTACAGAGAGAAGAAAGCACAGCCCAGCTTCTTCAGGTTAATTCAAGGCTCCAATACTGGCTGGCAAGTGACGGATGCTACATACAGCCCTTGTCTGTCTTATGTCTCTGGAACAAAGCTCAAATATTTGAAGGAGAGAAGAACTGGCCCACCAAGCCAAAAAGACTTGCTCCTCATTGCCAGGCAAGTCCATTCCTTGGCCCTAATTGCTTCATGCCATCCCTTAGTATTTCCCAGGTGCCTTTGAAGAGCCCAGCACCATGCTAAGCCCAAAGGAGAACTGAGAAGATAAAGATAGAAACCTCAATGAACACCCAAGCTAGACTCTTTATAAACCAGAAATTTGAACCAAAGTTCAAATCCCAACACAGTCTTCCTCTCCCCTGTAGGTGATCTTTTGCTAGATAGGGGACCTGGGGCAGATAACTTACTTTTTGTCCCTCCATATGTTCATCTATAAAAGGGTTATATTAATCCCTGCCTCAAAGAATCATTGCAAGAATTAAACACACACGTACACATACACACGCTCTAAAAGTGCTCGGCACTGAATCTGGCACATACTAAGTGTCAATTGATCAGCTATTAACATTAGTAATAACAAATGGTGTAAAGTAAGGCAAATCATAACTAACCAAAATGTTTTATTTTAGTTATTATTTTAGTTATACTAAGTTTCCATTTATATTGTCAGAGCTAGGGCTCAGACCCTTCAAACCCATTGTATAGACTGGGTCCCCAGGCCCCTCACATGCAGGTCCATGCTAGGTAACTAGGAAAGATTCCGGGAGCTGTTGGCAGATGACACGAGCTCAGTCCTCAGCTCCCTCAGCGGCAGCAGCTTACAGGTCTGGTGGTGGCAGTGGCGGTGGCCTTGCGGAGGGTCCCAGGGGCACTAGCAGCAGCAGCCTCTAGCAGCAGTAGTGCCCACCCCACCCTCCATGACCCCCCGCATCCCGGGGGTGGGAGGCGCTGTAGATCAGAGCCACTCATCCTTTACACTTAAGTCATAACCCAGGACACCTGGGTGCACATGCACAATTACACAAGACGATAACTAAGGAACACCTGGGCACACGTTTCTATTTACATCAAATGCTCAGCAAGATTCTGAACATCTGAGGGGCCTTGACCATTTTCCTATATTTTCCCAACAAATGGCTTTCCCCTAAGTGTCCAAGCCTCACTTTCCACACCTTTAACGTGGGCTGTGAAACTCTATTTCATAGGTTTGTTATGAGAATTAAGTAAGTAGTTCTAAACCTTTGCTGCATCTTAGAATGACCTGAGGAAATTGTAAAGATCCTGATGGTAAGGCTGCCCTCCCCCGCCCCCAGAACAATCGCATCATAATCTCTGGGGCTGGGGCCCAGCCACCAGTATTTTTAGCTCCCTATGTGATTCCAATGTGCAGCAAAACTTGAGAACCAGTGGCTTAAATGAAATTGCATTTGTAAGTATCTACGAGCTGTAGGTGCTAACACATGTCCCTTCCTCCTACCTCTAAAATGTCAAATGGCTCTGGAGGAATGAGTCCTGTGTGTGATCTGAGATCTTTGCCACTTCTATGATTATATAAACAGAAATGACAAAGCTTTTGGAAATCAAGTAATATATAACTGCACAGACCAAGATACATTATGCAAGTTATATGCAAATCAACAGTTAAGTATGCAAATACTCTTGTAGCCCTTCTAATTATTTCGTAGGCCCAGATGAGGCCCCAGGAAGATTTTAGTTGGAACACCTGACTTAAATGATATACCCAAAGAGAGAAAGTTACTGTCTCAAGAGCTGATGGCTCCAAACAAGGCATCTCACTCCAGTATGAGGAAAAAGAGCAGCCCAGCAAGAAGGAAAGGGCTTGTTTTTGCTCTAATCGAGAAGTGGAACTAGGTGCTACTTCTTCCTGTTTCACAAAACACACCTGAAAGGCCTGGTGCAGAGGTACAGTAAACTTTTAATACCAACAGTACAAGGCGTTTTTACCCTGCTTTCCATCTATGGCTTTGGAGGCACTTTATAAATACTAGTTAATTAAGCAAGCCAACAGCCTTTCAAGGAATATATTATTAACCCCATCCTTCAGATGGATGAAATCACCCTTATTGGAAGACAATGCTAATCCATTTCCCCAGGACCAGCCTTGGCAATTCTCAGAGCTGAATCCACTCCTCTGCTGGCAAGGCAGGACCCTTTGCCCTCTGCATTCACTTATTCATTCATTCAGCAGGCATTTCTTGAGGACTTACTAAGGGCTCCGGTCTTGGTGGGAAAATGCTAGACTCTAAGGAGAGGAGTTTTATCTTAGTCAGAGCTGCATGCTTAGGACCTAGAACAGCATCTGGC
>NW_007735019.1:74862-75857 GCF_000696425.1 Galeopterus variegatus
TAAGGAGAGGAGTTTTATCTTAGTCAGAGCTGCATGCTTAGGACCTAGAACAGCATCTGGCACATAGTAAGTGTTCACTGTGTGTTAGTTACAAAATGAAGTAAACAAAATGATTGAGACACAATCCCTGATAAACACACGTAGCCTGTGAGGAGGGCGGAGGGATCCCTGCTTCAGGCTTCACTCCCCCTCCAGTTACTCTGTGCTAGGCCCAATGCCTTAGACACACTCATTTGCTCCTAAGAACAACACTAAGAGGCAAGGATCGTTATTCCCATTGGACAGAGAAGGAAACCGAGACTTGAGGAGGTATTGATGGGTGACAATGGAGAACAGTGATTTCAAAGCGTGAACTCAAGTCCAGCAGTCCCAGCTCTGCCCTCATTAGCTCATGATATGGTGAACAGGTTTACTGTGCACTGATTACCACTTGCCCGAGTCCTGTGAGACAGAACACCCACACACAACAAGTTACATGAAGTGGGTTTGTTACTTAACGATAGGCAGCAAGAGACAACAGAAGCCTAGGATTCATGACAAGCCAGTCCCCCAAGGCTCAGGAAAGCTGCCCAGGGCAGATGGAGTCTTGTTGGTGTGTACCCCCATTTGCACTGCTGCTGAGGGACTCCAGAAAGCAGCCCATCCTGGGTTTTATACCTTGGGGCCACATAACATGCCAGGCAAAAGGTCCCTGTTTCTAGGAGGGACTAGAACAGAGCCTGGGCTGTTCCAGCCAGTGCCTCTTTATCTCAGGGTGTTGCACTCCCAGCACATTCTAGTTATTCTTGAGAACTACAGTGAGAAGGTGAGTGAGCTGGGTCGGACCAAGGCCACTCAGAGAACTGTCCTGCAATATACCACAAGTTTCTTAACCTTTCCTAAGCCTTAGCATCCTCATTTGTAAAATGACCGACCCTAAGAGCATCATCTGAGGATTAAATGAGATAATGTAGGACTGGCACTTAGATCAGTATGCAGCACACATCAAATACACA
>NW_007735019.1:76360-79398 GCF_000696425.1 Galeopterus variegatus
ATTAAATGAGATAATGTAGGACTGGCACTTAGATCAGTATGCAGCACACATCAAATACACAATAAGTATCAGATATTCTTGTCATTCCAACACCTACCCACGGCCATGCAGGGTGGTAAAACCAACATTCCATCCCTGGTCAGCCAAATACTGTGATCTTCCCACCACAACTCACAACTCAGCTGCTTCTCTTCTTGGCAATGATCCCACAGCCCAGGATCCTCCCTAATACCCTAAATTCAACAAGCAGCTCCTCCTTTACCCTCCCTCCTTCTCCTCTAGCCATCCCCTTTTTGCGGTTCTCATTCTAATTCATTCCCTTCCACCCCGGTGGTAGACACCAGTACCATGTTCCCCTCAGCACATAAAACATTTATAATTTGCCAAGCAGTCATGCCCCATACCCAACTCACAGTATCTATGAAAATGTGGATCTGAGTTCAAAACCTAACCCCTCTATTTACTTGCTGGAGGTAATTATAGCACCTTTTTCTGAGGGTTATTGCAAGGGGTAATTGCAATAAATCGTGGACAGGACTTGTCATGGTGGTGGGCACAGAGTGAATATGATGAATATGAATCTGTAATGATGGTTCTCAACCAGTTGGTTCTAAACCAGGGGTAATTTTTCCCCTTAGCAAGATTTAGCAAACCACCACTGGCAGCAATGACAGGATGCTCAGTATAAACAATGAATAATTTTTAATATAAGTATGTTCCATGCAATATTAGCAATATACAGGCATTAAAAAATTATTCATTGTTTATATGAAATTCATACTTAACTGGGAGTCCTGTATTTTATCTTGAGACCCAATCCCCAGGAGACATATGACAATGTTTAGAGACACTTTTGGTTGCTACAACTGGTTGGGGGGTGCAATTGACATCTAATAGGTAGAATTCAGAGATGCTACTAAACATTCTTCAGGACACAGAAAAGCTCCCATGACAAAGAATGATTCAACCCAAAATGTTAATAGTGCTGAGGTTGAAAACCCTGCAATAAGCAATAAATCATAATAATATTGAGGGTAAAGGGTTGACTGGACAGAGTTTTATACCCTACAGTGGGTTGAATTTTGTTCCCCAAAAAGAGATATCCAAAATCTAACCCCCAGTACCTGTGAATGTGAATGTATTTGGAAATGGGTTCGTTACAGACGTCATTAAGTTAAGGATCTCCAGTTGAGATCATACTGGATTTAGGGTGGGCCCTAAATTCAATGATTGTTGTCCTTATAAGAGAAAGGAGAGGTAGCTGGGAAACAGAGAGAAGGCCATGTGAAGATGTTTACAGACGTCATTAAGTTAAGGATCTCCAGTTGAGATCATACTGGATTTAGGGTGGGCCCTAAATTCAATGACTGTTGTCCTTATAAGAGAAAGGAGAGGTAGCTGGGAAACAGAGAGAAGGCCATGTGAAGATGGAGGCAGAGACTGGAGTTAGGAAGCCCCTCATCATGGAATGCCAAGAGTTGACAGTTGTCATCAGAAGCCAGGAGAGAAGCAAGGAACAGATTCTTCCTCAGGGCCTCCAGAGAGTCTCCTGCCAACACCTTCTGGACTGTAAAAGGATAATTTTCCATTGTTTAATTTATTTTTTATTTTTATTTTTTTAGCCACCAAGTTTTCAGTAATTTATTATGGAGCTCTAGGAAACTAATACAAACCCCTACGAATTTCAACCCAAGAACTTCCTTTCTTTTTCTTTCTTTCTTTTTTTAATTGTAATTATTATGAATAATGCCTCAAGCCTGCAAAAAAAGGATAGGAAATAATATAATGAGCACCATGAAACCATCACCTATCTTGGGAAATGAAGCTTTACATATACTAATGAAGCCCCAAAGGCACCCCAGTCCCATTCTGCTCTTTCCCCCAAGAGGCAAAGACTCTCCCGAATTTGGGGTTAATCATTCCCTTATGAGCTTTTATACCTTTACTACATATGCATGAATCCCTAAGTAACAGACAGAATTCTTTGCCTGTTCCTAAACTGTATATAAATTATATCCTATAACACGTACCCTCAGGCAACTTGTATTTTTACTTAACATTGTTTTCAAGATATATGCTGATTGATGTAGTTCAAATTCATTCCTTGTCACTGCTCTACTACGTGCATAGATCACAGATATATTGATACACTCTCCTGTGGATAGACTTTTTGGGTTATTGGTTTTTGTTTTGTATTTTTTCCAATTCTTTTGTTATTACAAACAATGCATCAGTGAAACTTCATGTTTCCTGGTCTGCATTGTATGAGAATTTCTCTAGGGTTCTATTTCTCAAAGTGTGGCTTGAGACCCACTGGTGAATAATGAAATCATTCTGGCGGCTTTGTGGTCAGCACTGCTTTTTTTTTTTTGAAAAAGAAGAGAAACCATGAGAGAGAGCATCGTATAGTAAGAGAAAGTATTGCTTCATAAAACTTTTGTTTCAATTATAGATAAGTGTTACTGGATTGCAATATAGAATATATTTCTTACTGGCAGTCACAGCTAAAATTTAAAAAAAGAAAAAAAGTTGAGAAGACAGTTCTCTAGGGTTTCAGTGTAATCAGAGGACCAGCAGCACCAGCATAACCTGGAGCTGGTTGGGAATGCAGGATCTCTGGCTCCATCCCAGAACTACAGAATCAGAATTTACATTGTAGTAAGATCCCTGGGTTTTTCATCTGCTTATTAAAGTTTGAGAAGCAGTTCTCTAGGGATATACCAAGGAGTGGAATTGCTGGGTCGTAGAGAGTGCCACGTTTTCTTAGTTTTATTAGATATTGCAAAAATGCTATCCAATGTGGTTATGCCAGCCATTGTGGAAACCAATATGGAGATGCCTCAGAGAACTAAATATTGAACTACCCTGTGACCTAGCAATCCCAACTGTGTATATAACCAAAAGAAATGAAATCAGTATACCGAAAAGACACCTGCACTCCCATGTTCATTGCAGCACTGTTGACAATAGCCAAGAGATGGAATCAGTCTAAATGTCCATTAACAGATGAATGGATTTTTAAAACTGTGGTATATATA
>NW_007735019.1:80404-84568 GCF_000696425.1 Galeopterus variegatus
TTTGTCTTTTTTGTGACCGGTAAGGGGATCGCAACCCTTGGCTTGGTGTCATCCGCACCGCCCTCAGCCAGTGAGTGCACCGGCCATCCCCAGACAGGATCCGAACCCGCGGTGGGAGCGACGCTGCGCTCCCAAGCGCCGCACGCTCCCGAGTGCGCCACGGGGTCGGCCCTACAATTTTTTTTTTTTTTTAATCACAGTCCTTCTTTTCTGCTTTCCTGCAGCTCTGTCATTTTCCGTCCCTCTCAGCTGTCTCTGAGGAATGAGGAGGCCTGGGGCTATGGTTTGAATATAGTCCCCTCCAAATCTCATGTTGGAACTTAATCCCCAATATGTATTTGAAAAGTGGAGCCTTTAAGAGGTGATTGATCATGAGGACTGTGCCCTCATGAATGGATTAATCATGAATTAATGGGTTATCAGGAAGGAGACCGGGGGCTTTCTAAGGAGAGGAAAAAAGCATGTGGAGAAACACTCGTGCTCAGCCCTCACTATGGGATACACTATGTTGCCATGGGATGCTGTAGAGAGTCCCCACCGAGGAGAAGGCCCTCATCAAATGCACCCCTCGACCTTGGACTTCCCAGCCTCCAAAACTGTAAGAAATAGTATCTTTATAAAGTACCTAGTTTCGGGTATTCTGTTATAAGGGATAAACAAGGCCTCTCCTCTGAGAACAGGGCTTCATCCAGAGATAGAGCAAGGGACAGTTGTTATCACATGGAACCACATGAGATGTTTAAACACCACGTCCTGGAGAGTGACCAGCCCCAGGAGAACACAGCAGGCCCCAGAGATAGAGCAAGGGACAGTTGTTATCACATGGAATCACATGAGATGTTTAAACACCACGTCCTGGAGAGTGACCAGCCCCAGGAGAACACAGCAGGCCTCCCTACAGCTCCTGGTTTTCCTGGGACTGAAGGAGTGCAGCAGCCTTTCTCAGTGAAGCTGAGATTGTTTTCTGGACAGACCAGCCCCACTCTGGATGCAAAGTTTAATTTGATTTTTTCACTTGAGTAACCAAGGCATTTCTGACGTGCTGCTTTCAGGAGGTCCTGGCACTGCATTAGCTGAGCTGTTTCCTCTCCTTTTCCGGGGGTTTCTATGCCTGGCTTCTGACTCACTACCCCACATCCACTTCCTTATGCAGAGCTGATGTAATAATATACCCCCGTGCTGGCAGCCACTGCTTATGGAGAGTCTATTATGAGACTGGGGCTGTGCTGGGGATTTAGTCTACACCACAGATAGACACAATTATCTCCATATTATGGCTGAGATCATCATTCCAGATGCAATCTGTTACATTGATGAAGTTGGGGCCGGTCTTGGAATCAATGGATCTCATCGTCATGTGGACCAGATGGCAATTGTGATGTAATGAATATCACCTGCAGATGGGCAAATTTGGTTGGTTTTCCTTGTGGTCTGAGCAGAGAAACTGCACCCTCTCAAGGCTGCAGTCAGCAGATTACACCAGGATCATGTGAGCAAGGACCATAGTCAGATTTCCCATCCTCTTAACACTGTTACAATGGGTATCAAGCTTCAGTATGAGTTTTGGGGGGACATTCAAACTATAGAATCATCCAAAACCCGGGCACTTACCCCTTGAGAGTACTGCCTCTTGGCTTAGCAGAAGAGTGCCTACTAAAACTGGAACATTCACTTCAATCAGTGATTCCCAATTTGGGGGGAAAGGATGTGAAGAAGAGTATACACCAATGGGTGGGGCAAAAGTTCCCACCCAATGGCAGAAGCCATGAACTATAAGACCCTGTATGACTTGGCACTAGACAAGACCTGCTGCTTCATCTGCCTGGACTTTTCAGCTGGGTCTCCTCCTTCTGCCTAGAGCACTTTTTCCCTAACTTCGTTGAAAACGACAGAAAATCCAGTTAAACTGACTTAAGCAAGAAAGACAATTTATTGGCTCCTAGAATAGAAAACACCATTGTAGAACTAGTTTCTGGTTTGGCTGGATCCAAGAACTCAATCCACTTTCTCAGAGTTCTGTCCCTCTCCACACCTTAGATCTGTGATCCTTAGCCTGGGGCTCCACTTTTGCACAGGCTTTCTTGATGCGGAGACAAGATGGCCCCAGCAACCTAGGGGTTACAGTCTACAAGCAAAAAACTCTCCAGTGCAAAAAGAGCTTCTCTTTCTCAATAGTTTCAGGTGAGTTGGCCTGGCTTGGACTACATGCTCACTTCTGGACATCACTGAGAGCCAGAGGGTTGGAGTGCTCTGACTGGTCATACCTGAGTCCTATATCTGGTTGGGGCATGGGGTTGGGTCAACCCATTCAGAATGCCAAGGACTGAGCAGGGACAGGTGATTCACCCAAGGAAAAAAGAAGTTCTGCAACCAGAAAAAAGAGGTACGAATGCTGTGCAGGAAAACCCTCAGATGTACCTTATAACTTGTTGTCTTGTAATTTTTAAAAACATCTTCTCAAAAGATGAACACTGAGATCAAAACCAAATAAATACCATCAATCAGAGAGCAAACCCACTCCCTTTTCTGGGGGTCAGGACGTGCATAGAGGGAGCTTAGAGCTCAACTGTCCAAGTTCCCTCCTTAGTTCAGGCAGTGTAGTTTAGTAAGCAAGAGCTTAGGTGTATGACTTTGGGTGGTTATTTAACTTTTGCTGTGCCTCAGTTGTCTCATCTGTAATATGGGGCTGATAATAGTGCAGAGTTTATGGAGTTCTTAGCACAGGGTCTTGCATGTAGTAAGCCGTCAATAAATGTTAGTCATGATAATGTTGATTAATTTACAGATGCAGAAACAGGCCCAGAAAGAAGAAAACACATGCCTGAGGTTACACAGTGAGGAAGTGGAAGAGGCAGGATTAGAATACATGATCTCTGACTCCCGAATCAGTGTTCTTCCTGCTGTCCCCCGACAGTCATGCTGGCACAGATGACACCAAGTCCTGGACCTGGGCTGGCAGGAGTTAAGAAAGCATGGATGTGAGAGCATGCAATTTTCAGGGCAACTTTGCAAAAGAGCCCTAGATCCTGGCTGAGGGATGTGCCAAGCCAGGGACATGGGCCCCTGGGGCTCCTAGCAACCCTGTCCACAAAGCTGCTCAAGCCAACAAGTTCCACAGGAAGCCTACCACTGAGATCACCTTCCTGCCCAGCACAGTCTTTCATTGAAGATTTTGATTCTCTCCTCTCATTCCTGAGGTTCTTAATATATTTCCCCAAAATCCACATTGTGATTTTTTTCTGTTGTACCATAACAGTTGGGATACGTCCCTAGTAGTCTAGTTAAAACTAGTGAGAAGCAGAAGGCATAAGGTCATTGAGAACATCACTCACCATTAAATGGGGAGGATGTTAGGAAGGTTAAATTTAATGAAAATTTGCCAGTACCAACTATGGCCAACCATTAGACGAATCAACCAGTACACAGCACAATGTCTAGCACATAGCAGATATTCAAAATCTTTATTGTAATACTGAATGAATGAATGGATGGATGAAGTCTTTCCATGCCCTCAAGAGAAAATAAACTCATAACTATATAATTGCAATAGCACAGAGATGGGGACACCTAACTCATCCAGGAGGAAAAGTCACACCAAGCAGAACGAACATCAGATGGAAAGGCATTTTCATATCCATTAACTACCCTGTGAGGTAGACAGAGGGGATGCCATTCTGCTCTGTACATAGATGAGGAAACTGAGGCTCAGAGTTCCATTTCTTGGCCNATGGAATCAGTCTAAATGTCCATTAACAGATGAATGGATTTTTAAAACTGTGGTATATATATACAATGGAATATTATTCAGCTGTTAAAAAAATAAAAGCCTTGCAACATGGATGGAACCGGAGACCATTATGTTAAGTGAAGTAAGCCAGGCACAGAAAGACAAATACCACATGACCTCACTCATAAGTGGAAGCTAAAACAAAAAGCAGTTCTCACAGAAGTGGAGAGTAGAATAATGGTTACCAGAGGCTAGGAGAGGAGGGGTATAGCAGTGGGGAGGGGAAGTGGGAGATTAATGGGTACAAAGCTATGCTATGCATCCCAAGCAAATCAAGGTACAGTACATGCATGTACTGAAACAACACATTGTACCCCACAAATATGTACAAATAAATGTTAAAATAAAAATGTTTTTTAAGTGGTTGTACAAGGAGT
>NW_007735020.1:0-6475 GCF_000696425.1 Galeopterus variegatus
TGGATCCCTCATAAATGGATTAATGCTCTCCCTGAGGGGTGGTGTAGTGAGTGAGTTCTCGCTCTATTAGTTCTTGTGAGAGCTGGTTGTTTAAAAGACCCTGGCACCCCCCCTTGTTCCCTCTCTTTATGTGATCTGCTTCTACCTGCCACTTTCTGCCATGAGTGGAAGAAGCCTGAGGCCTGGGTCAGATGCAGCTGTCCCAGAATCGTGAGCCAAATTAACTTCTGTTCTTTATAAATTACCCAGTCTCAGGTATTCTGTTATAGCAACGCAAAACAGACTAATCCAGACTGTCTTTATGAGGTCGGGCCAGGGGAGGGGTGGTGCAAGGAATCTGGCCCTAAACAGCCCAACACATGGATCCCACAGGTGGGGCAGAGCAGGATGCTCTCATTCTATTGTTTCTGTGTTCTTTGTAGAGAGAAGAGAAGATATGCTAGTGGCTCCAGCAGTGGTCATGCATTGTTTAATTACCGCACTTCTCACAGCCAAATAATTGGCTGTTCTGCATTTTTTTAAAGTTGCTAAAAAAACAAACAAACAAAAAAGATCATTTTACAGAGCAGAAAGGAGAAAGTGGTGGGACACAGTTGAAACAGGGTTCCTATTTTTGGACTTTGTCTTTTGTCCCCTTCTCCCCCCCCTCATTTTGATTCCTCTGTTGTGTACCTTTTACATATTTCTTTTTACCTTTTTTTAATGAAAAAATCTGTGTATATATTAGCCTTTCTTTCTTTTCCAGCAAATTGGCACTTGAAAGTCAGTGAGTCAAGAAGAGAAGCGGAGAAAAGAGGAGCCAGGGTGGTAACGGTTACGGGGTGGAAAGTCACGGAGGTCCCAGGCTCCAGAGGCCATTCTCTCGGGCCTCCCCTGCCCTGCCTGGAATTGGAGCAGATGCCCATGCTGGCCGGCCATCTGTTTGGACATGTGCAAGCGCAGCCCGTGGTGTCCCTGTGAGGTCTCTCTGCCTGCTGCACAGTGTGCCAGATTGGGTGTCTGGAAGTCTAGTGTCCAGTAGGGATCTGCCGTCATCCGCTGCTGTCCTGTTGTTCCCTTTCCTTTTCTGGGGTCTGTTTTTAAGCAGAATTTGCACATTGTGGAGAACTGCTTCTCTCTGGTTCAGCCTCTGGAAGAGGGGACAGTAAAAGCCAGAGAGCAAGAAAGATACACTACATCAAAGTTACCAGGAAAAGCATTATATTTAACAAGGGACCAGTCTGAGCTGGGGACCAGCAACGTAATAACCCCTCCCAGGAGCCACTGGGGAGTGTTCCTTTAGTCTTTTCGTCGGCACTGCCTCTCCCTAGCCTCCTCACTGGAACCAGAGAGTGAGCCAGCATACATCTAGTGACATTCACTGTGGAGCTCTCCTGAGGTCCCTCATTTCTAAACATTTGGAATAAACTGTCCTGGAACACTTGGGAAAAGAGTGATTAAATTCCGCCCTGCATGCTCGTGCTTAATTATCTTGTTAGGAGCACACTGAAGCTCACTGCATTTAAATGCACATTTTTGTATTTGAGATTTGTATGGAATTTGATAGACAAGTCAAATGATTGTATCTTTATACTGGAAGGGGTGGGGCTGGGTAACTACAGAGGCCCGAATGAGCAACCACCAGACAGCTATCTCCTTGGGTTCATTTAGGATCGATCTCCCTCCCACAGATGTTTGCCTTTCTCACACTTTATTTCTCCTCCTGCGCCCCTGGGCTCATTTTGCTGATGAAGAAGGTGCAGATCAACAGCACTTTGAAGAGCAGACTGCAGTAAGGCAATAACGCAGCAGGGCAGGGCAACTTGCCCCAACACTGGTGCTTATTGAGTCTGGGTAGGAACTGTTATATTAGTGATGTTTTAAATTTGGGGGCCATATTTCACACCATTACACACACACACACACACACACACTAAATGCATATAAAATGTCATGAATCTATATTATTGTACTTTATTTCCTATTCTGCTCTATTTTGTTCTATTTTTATTTAAATGTTTCAATGTTGGTTGCAACTCAGTTAAAACTAAATAAAGAATCTGGATCCTAAGTTTAAAAAAAGAAAGAAAGGAAAGAAAATTCCATGAGATGCTGCTCCTGCTTTTGGTATTTCTAAACTTCATTAAACCACAAATGAATGATTTGTGGTTTTACAGCCTTCCTAAACAATCCCCCAGCCCAATGTGCTAAATACGAAGGGTCAGCCTACAATCAGACAAAGCAGCGAGGCTGGGAACAGAAGCACACATTTGCAGGAGAATTTGCTGAGTGCGGCATGCATGGCAGCAGAAAAGTACTCCCTGGCGTGTGACATTATGTTCAAAATGGTGCCAGCTTCCAGGGGCACTTTATGTTCCCACATGCAAGTGCTGGCTGTGCTCGAATGGTTCTCGGGCACCACTCCCCTCTCAGCACCCCGGCTCAGGCCGTTAGACCCACGGGAGCCTCATGTTCAACGCTGGCCATGGCTTTCACTTTTCTCACCACCTTCCAGGCTGAGTTAGGCATCATTACCATTCATAGCATCCTTTTATGGTAGACAGATCTGTTTTATAGATTCTGGCTTGTCATTCAATATGTATCTTTCTTCAAGAGTATTTCTCAGTTCATCCAGAGCCTAAAACATTAATGTCAAACATTCTATATTGATGAAAATAAGATACAGGGACATTATAAATTCCTAGAGAGAAGAAAAAGGTGGGAGGTGGAGGGTGGAAAGAAGGAAGGGTGAAAAAAACACTGACTGAATGCCTTCTGTTTGGAACACAATGGCAGACATATTATTTTATTTAATTCTAATAACCCTATCTGAAGATAGAAATTCATCTTATTTATATGAAGATGATCTTCAGAAAGATGGAGGTAAATTTTCCAATGCTGTGTAGCTAGTGGGTGGTATGGATTAAAATACAGTTCTCCTTGGGTCCCTGGTGCATGTTCTTGCTAATATACTCACAGATGTTATAGTTTCACTTTGAACCACAGACAACATCAACTAGGATGACAAAGAAAAGCCACTGTTGAGATCGTACTTCCGCACTCAAAATTTCCCTGTACATTCCTGTATATCCCAAACCTCTAAGGAGATGTGAGTTGGGATGAAAACTGAGCTGGAGATGATGAGACTGAGTTCCTAGATCCCTTGACGGGTCAGGCAAGAAACTTCCTTTCGGATGTGTAGTGGATTGAATTATGTCCCCCCAAACTCACTGAAGCTTGAATTGTGTCACCCCAAGTTTTATGTATTGGAAACTTAGCCCCCACTGTGACTGTTAAGGTGGTGGGATATCCTATTATGATAATTGAAAGGTGGAGGCTTGAAGAGGTGATTGGGTTGTAGGACTGTGCAGTAGTGAATGGATTAGAAATGGTGGTCAGGGGTGTGGTTCTGGGGGCTTTAAAAGAAGAGGAGAGTCTGTCTGTCTCTCTCTGCTCTCTCTGCTTCCACCATCTTGCAATGTCAGACCCCTGGGTCACTGTCACCACCACCAGATGGACTTTGGACTTCCCAGCCTCAGAAACTGTGAGCAATAAATTTTGTTTTATGAATCGCCCAGTTTCAAGTATTTTGTTACAAACAACAGAAATGGACTAATACAGGACATGAGTGAAGAAAAGAGGAGGACAAGAGAAGGGAAGTAGGGCTGGGGGACAAAGGGAGATTCAGTTGAATGCACCAGTCAGGGAGGGAAGCTGTGAGATGTGTAATCTCTGACAACGGGGTCTCAGTGGGAGAAGTTTGATTCAAAAGCCATTGCCAGCTTCATGTTCTGTCCTCTTCTCTATGACAACTATTCAGTGTGCATTTAGGCTTTACGAGTTTAGACTTTGTTCCTGATTGGTTTAGACATGGCCTCTTTTCAGAGGCCTAACCTTCAAAAGCTTTCGATCAAGTCAATTTGATATTTTTATGATTGTTACTTAATGATGTTATGTAAGAAAGTTACCTATTTATGATTGAAAATGAGAAGAAACGTTTTTATTGTGGTTTGGGAAATGCTCCTCAGAAGAGGGGCCCTCTGCCAGCTGCTAATTCCCTTCCCACTGTATTTTGGCTTCATGCTTCCCACACTAGGGAGAGGGGTGGGGGTGGGAGGATTTGAAGATAACTGAACGAGGTGAAAATGAATGCTCATTAAATTCCAGAATATGGGATGACTCTTTTATATGAGAGGGCTGTAAATATGACTTTTAATGAAGTTATGGCATCGTTGCCAATAAAAGTCATTTACTCTGCAGTATTACAGTTAATTATACACAGCTGGAGTCATTTATGGCCTGGCGTGTCCCTTGTTAACTTTGCCTTCACTGCATATTAACGCTTTCAGTGCAGGATCAGCCAGGAGCCAAGTCATTTTACACCTAAAGGAAAAGTTGAATAAATGTCCCACATGACCATAAGACTCAGGAGGATCATCACCAGCTGTAGGGGAACACGCCCACCCGGCCCCTGCCCCTGCACACCCTGCCTTCCAAGAGCACATCGGAAGGAGACGTGCAAATAGAGAGGGGACAAGGAGAAAGAGGGGGACGTATATGTGTTGTTTGTCTCTTCTCTTTTTGAAAAGAAAAAGTAGACACTTCCCCTTGATTTGCAGGAAAATGTATAGACAGAACCATTTTATCACTAGTGTTAGGAGCATTTTATTAAATACATTTCACATATACTAACAGCAATGTAGCAAAAATACTGAAATAAAGCCATCTCGAAACAAGTGAAATTGGCACGTCCTGGGCAGCCGAACCCTGTTGACACAAGTCTGTCCCATAGCCTGGTTGCAGGAGATTTCTCTTTCTGAAAATCTTGATGAAATGGGCAATAATTGCAGGAGCCCCTAGGAGAATAGCAGTTACAGATAACTAAGGCAGCCCGTTGTTTCTACCAGGAGCCAGAATGCAGCACATCCTAGAAGCCCTTTCTCCTGGATATGCCGTGAACAACAGGAAGAGCCTGTATTTTATTTACTAAAATAATTTCAGCTACGGATGCAGCTTTCTAGTTTCATTCTGGGAGCCTGGTTGTTCTGAAAAACAAGAGGCCTGATAATGCCTTGTATTCTTCTTTATTATGGGGTGGGAGTGGGGGGATCTTACCCTGTGACCAAAATAGTCACGGTGTTGTGGTTTTGATTTGTGATATCAATTTTCTGTCCATAAGCATTCAGCTCACCCAGCCACCAAATGCGGCGCTCAGTAATGTCCTTCACAGACGTCTTCATCAGACCCACTGTAATTGGTTCTAAGGATGAGCGGCCACGTACAGCAGTGGTGGATTCTTGCTGAGTCTGTTTCTGGATTATTTCTGGTTCACAACGTTGTGGCTGTCTGGTTTATTACTGGTTCATGACGGATCTGAATTCTTTCTGTCATTAATGAATGGCCATCTGGTTTCTCTCCACCAGTGTTAAGTGCTAAAAGATTGATTCTGTGCTGCATGTCTGCAGGATTTCACGGAATTTCCAGTCATTCTGGCCTTCTCTTGCTTTTCATAACTGTTTCAAGGAAGCAACTATTTGAGGAGGCCACAGGCCAGTCTCAACATCGGGGCTGAGAAAGTCGCTCCACGTCCCATCGAACGTCATTGATCTTTTTCTTGGTGTGAGGGAAGGGGGAGGTGAAGGGCGACAGCATAGAAAGTATCTCAGATTGCTTCTCCTTGTGTCCCCTGAAAGGGTCACTTGCATACCATCCCCGTTAGTAAAGGATGAATTTTCTGATGCTGTCAGTTTTCTATGTGTGTGTGAGAAAAGCCTCTCCCCACTTATGAAGGTCAATTCGAGGTGTCGTCTTGGTTGGATGACAGTTTTCTATGTGTGTGTGAGAAAAGCCTCTCCCCACTTATGAAGGTCAATTCGAGGTGTCCTCTTGGTTGGATGAAGGAATGCTGAGAAACCTGGTAAAGCTATCTTTTTAGGTGTGTCCATGAGGGTGTTTCCAGCAGAGATTAGTATGAGAGTCTGAGTGGCCTGGGTAGGAAAGACCCTCCCTCAATGTGAGCAGGAACCATCCAATCTGCTGGGGGTCCAAAGGGAACAAAAGACAGAGGAAAAAGGTGAAGCCCTCTCGATCCGCTGGAGCTGGGACACACTCTTGTCTCTTGTCTGTGGACATAAGAGCTCGAGACGCTTCGGCTTTCGGGTTCCAGGACTTACACCAAGGACACCATCACCTTCCTGGTTTTGAGGCCTTTAGACTTGGACTGAGCCACACTACCAGCATCCAATTTATACATGGCCTATTGTGGGACTTTTCTTCATAGCCACGTGAGCTAATTCCCCTAATAAATCCCTGTCATATAATTATAACATATCCTACTGATTCTGTCTCTCCAGAGAACCCTGACTAATACACCACTCTTTACAGAAGAAAGAGAATTATGGTGGTCTGTTCATACTTGTAGCCCCTTTCCATCTGTAGCCAGTTTTTATAGGGGGCATGGCTGGACATTTGTTGGTCATGGGTGTTTGTCCTATTT
>NW_007735020.1:6848-7567 GCF_000696425.1 Galeopterus variegatus
TAGCCAGTTTTTATAGGGGGCATGGCTGGACATTTGTTGGTCATGGGTGTTTGTCCTATTTACACACTCTGAATATCCAAGTCAAACACACACATCTTCCATTAAAGGAGAGAAAGCATATGCAGGTACTTAAAGAAACAGAAACAGTTTCATTGGCTTGGAGGACAGAGTTCATATGCTTGGTTTGTATATCCAGGTTGTGACGAACCTGAAGGACGATGGAATTGAAATGCATATGGACTTGATGTGGCCCCCCAGAGTCTAAGACCCCTCATTAATGAACACCTTCCTGAGAAATCGAAGGGGGTCTCTATTAACTGGCCTTTTCTTGCGTTCCCTTGAAAGGTAGAGCAATGACCTCTAAAAATAAACTAAGAAATTTCTACCTTAGTTATTTTGTAACCAGACAAAGATCCCTACCTGGGGCTCAAACCCAGGGAAAAGGGTTGTTATAAAAATGCACTAATGAAATATTCTAATACATTTTTGGTACATCGTAAATAAATGCAGAATTATTATAAAGTACTACTTTATGTAATACACCTATGAATTGAGATAAATCCCTCAATAAATTAGGTGAGCTTAATAATTTTGGTTTAAAATTTAGCAAAGTGTCTTTTCTCTTATTTTATCACAATGAGGAATAAAACAGAAATTTAACATTTTACATAAGATTGGGTATTTTTTATGAAAAGTCATTTTATTTTTCATTTCCTAAA
>NW_007735020.1:8487-10937 GCF_000696425.1 Galeopterus variegatus
AACATTTTACATAAGATTGGGTATTTTTTATGAAAAGTCATTTTATTTTTCATTTCCTAAATTCTCAAGGTCATTTTAAAGTCAGATAGATTATTATTGTTTCTATACACTATTTAAGGTTATGAGAAGGTACACATATATATTTAATTAATTGAATCATTAAAATTAATATATTTTTAAATTTTGAATTTTGTGAACTTTAGACAATGCTGCAAATCATGTGAGATTGTTTTCTCAACTTGCACAGAGTAAAATTTTAAATGTCACCTCTCTGATGATATATCCCTGTCTGTATAACAAAAAATTTGCTCTTTATAAAGGCCCAATTAAGATGATGAGTTCAATGAGGTAGAGCCATTCTCTGCCTAGGGTAATATATACTGAAACTAAAGTTAAAGGCTTGTCACCTAAATATGTATTTATAGGAAGGCATATTGAAATTATTAAACAAAGAAAGCTTATAAATGATAAACCAATTGAAAGTTGTCCTTGGAGTATTCAGTCAGATATTAACAATAGAGAGGACAAATGTGTCACCATATAGTATCATACAGAGTCGTTCCACTGCCTAAAAGTCCTCTGTGCCCTGCCTATTTGTATTCACTCTATTTTTAATTAGCTCAACACTGTATTGAGAACTATCCTATTCATCAAGATCAAAATATGGGAAGAGCTATCTAATCAAAAGGAGAAGCTCAGCCTCACCTGGTTGAGTCATGCACAGGTAAGATGTTATTAGCATAAACGTAGCCTCCATTGTTTACCTTACATGTTAAATAGGAGCCAACTTATCTCCACCAACAAAGGTGGGCACAAGAACTTCCACAAGTTGAACTTTAACAAGTTTTCTTTACAGGTGTGAGAAGCCCTTAACAGCTGGTAGCTATTTTAACACACACTTTACTGGGTGGGTTGGAAGGGCCTGGAGCTATGTCAATGCAGCTACTATTCGTGATATGTTCTTCCCATCAAGAACATATCATGTGAAGTATAAAGCATGTGAAGTACTTATGTGTTATACTCCAATGGGGCTTCTACTCTCCCTCATTTTAATATTGTTGGTTACTGTGATTAAGTAACCACAACTGTTAGGTCTTACTATCAACAGGTGGTTCCTGCTTTTTCTGAAATAGTTGCCTAAAGGACTCTGCTACAAATTTCAGGTCACAAATTAAATCTCATGGAAGAAACATCAAAAGAACCATAGATTTTGCAAAACCATGTTCAGTACTGAGTACTCTTGATAGTGATACTAGAGTATGCTAGACACTCCTGGGGCTTCAGGACGTAGATTCATGGGCGACGGCTCCTTAGTATGAACTAGCAATAGCGATGTGGCAATTTTGACCACCGTTTCTCCCTCCGTTCAGTGCCTGCTGAGCTATTAAAAGATCAGCCCTCAGGTGCAGGTGACACAGGTGAAGGGGCTGCTTCCCCTGTGAAGGGGAAGAAAGACACATTTACTGAACACTTTGAACAAACGGTTCCCACTTAGTTTTAGTGTTACTCTCATCCACTTTCACTTCATCCCTCTGATCTGATTAAAGAAACTGCTGCTTCAGATGGTGTCCTCACATTTGTTTTTGGTGAACAGAAGATAAAATGAAGGACGGAAAGGTAAGGAAAGAGTAAAAAAAGAAAAACAAAGTTGCACTGAATAAATATAAATCTGATCTCAGCAATGCATTTTAATTACAACCAGGTGTGTCGACCTTTTTTTTTTTTTTTTTTTTTTTTTTTCCTTNGGTAGAGCCATTCTCTGCCTAGGGTAATATATACTGAAACTAAAGTTAAAGGCTTGTCACCCAAATATGTATTTATAGAAAGGCATATTGAAATTATTAAACAAAGAAAGCTTATAAATGATAAACCAATTGAAAGTTGTCCTTGGAGTATTCAGTCAGACATTAACAATAGAGAGGACAAATGTGTCACCATATAGTATCATACAGAGTAGCTCCACTGCTTAAAAGTCCTCTGTGCCCTGCCTATTTGTATTCACTGTATTTTTAATTAGCTCAACACTGTATTGAGAACTGTCCTATTCATCAAGATCAAAATATGGGAAGAGTTATCTAATCAAAAGGAGAAGCTCAGCCTCACCTAGTTGAGTCATGCGCAGGTAAGATGTATTTAGTATAAACGTAGCATCCATTGTTTACCTTACATGTTAAATAGGAGCCAACTTATCTCCACCAACAAAGGTGGGCACAAGAACTTCCACAAGTTGAACTTTAACAAGTTTTCTTTACAGGTGTGAGAAGCCCTTAACAGCTGGTAGCTATTTTAACACACACTTTACTGGGTGGGTTGGAAGGGCCTGGAGCTATGTCAATGCAGCTACTATTCGTGATATGTTCTTCCCATCAAGATAACTGTTGCATAAAGAATGTGAAGTACTTATGTGTTATACTCCAATGGGGCTTCTACTCTCCCTCATTTTAATATTG
>NW_007735020.1:12345-14123 GCF_000696425.1 Galeopterus variegatus
TTTTTTTTTTTTTTTTTTTTTTTTTGTCCTGCTAGATTATGTCCCTTACTAACTGGTGAAGTGGCCACAGAAATGAAGACACTGAGACATGCTGATGCTGCCTGGGGTGCTGGAGCTCCCTTTCTACAGCCGTCACTCTGTAGTTGCAGAAAACAGAGGTGACTTGACTTAGGACTTTATGGTCATTTTCTTGGGCAGAACTCTTCAGGTCCTTCTATGATAAAGTCCTGACCTCCTTTCTGACCCCACCAAAATTTTCATAAGAAATTAAAATATACCTAGTTCTTTGACTTAGCAGATGGATCACTCCTCAAAGAGCTCTGGAATGTGGAAAGCAGAGGAAACCTTAACATTTGCTAGACGAACAAGACAGGAAGTTGAGTTTACCACCTCAGACTTTGGGGAAAAAAAGGGTGTCCCATGTGGGCATCTGCAACAGAAGTGGTCAGTACGGTGGCACTCTGACCATAACCCTCAGATCCCTTAGTCTCTTCTGTGCACACTGATTATCAGTGTGCCTTCACTCCCAAAAGACAGTAGGTACCTACAGTTTTTGTTATAGAGCTGCCCTAGACCGTCAAAACCCACTTGACTTACACAGGTATGGAGCCTTCAAAGTGCCTGGAAATCTACATTCTCCAGAGGGCAGTTCTTCGACGATGACTGCACAAGTACTCCAGTTCCCCTATCCCCCATCAGGGCAATTCTGAGGTGTGTCCACCTCCAGAGCTCATCAACATGGTTGAGCCACACTCAATGGAAACTTTGAGATCTCTCTCTTGCTTGACCTGCTTCTCTTCCTGGTCTCCCTTCCTGTCTTCCTACACTTTTCTCCTAGGAACACTTCTTGGTAAGTCACTTTCAATCCACTAAGACAACATGGCTCTCTCCCAGCTTCAACTCTGTCCCTAGGTGTCCATAGCACCACCTTCCAAAGCTTCATTTGTCACATTCTACAGCTCAATGTGCACTTCCCCTACAAGAGGAAAATGCTCAGCTTTTCTGTCCTCTCCAATGTCCCCAAGGTCAAGCACCTGAGGCTTCAGCTGGATGATCATGGAAGGGTCTCCTCTGCCCAGGTTTTGCCAATTTCAGATGATGAAGGATGGGATCTGGCCCCAGGCTGGGAAAGTAGCTTCCTCCATATCCTATCCATGCACCTTCTAGAATTGTGCAGATAACTAAATTACCCCAGCAGCTCCCTGAAGATAAGCACATCTCTGCAAAGAAAACATTTCTTCTTTTTGTGTATATGGAGGAAGCACAGCCTGGTTTTTATGAGAAAAGTTCCTTTTTTAAACATGTGTTTAATCTTGCTCCTGGGTAGAAAAAACTCAAAACACGGCACTATAAATGAAGAGTCACATAACTTTTGCCAAAGCTTGACTCATATTACATGAATCACCACCTTCATCGTGAATAGCTCCACCTTCACCAGTTACAGCTCCTGTCACATGTCCAGATGTCCAGATCTTCCCTCTAATGGAGGACTGCGGCAAGTGTGAAGTCAACTGCACTCGTCTTGAGTGTAAGAAGGAAATATGGACCACACAATCCATTGTGAGCATGACTTGTAGGTATGTGAGTTGCAGCACCAGATCAAAAACATTAAAAACCTTTCCATATGAATTACTTAATGGTGTATTGAGACTACAAACACACATTAGATAGTACAGTATCATGAGAATAGTTTAAAATTTTATTTTTTATTCTGAGATTTTCAGTGCTCTAAGGAAGAGGGTAAAATGATAAACAGTCTGAACACCGACTCTCAGGGC
>NW_007735020.1:14639-16533 GCF_000696425.1 Galeopterus variegatus
TTTTCAGTGCTCTAAGGAAGAGGGTAAAATGATAAACAGTCTGAACACCGACTCTCAGGGCTCACTCATAAAAGCAAGGTTGCGGTTCAGCCAGTGTAAGAGATTGGGTTGAACCAGCACTGCCTCTAAGATTTAATCAGAAAACTATAAATTTCGCTTGCTTAATTTAATCCCTGGAAACAATTTATTATCGAAAGCCCCCTACCAGCTCCCAATATCATCTACAATTAGCTCTTATTAAGACAATCAGATTAATTAAGATTTTGCTTTACGTTCAGCATTGGAATGCGTCATCTGTCCTTAAAGCCAGTAGGATGGGGACTGCTAGCTGCTAATATTTACTTCCTCTTCATCTTTAATACCACACCCTAAATTGGTGGGGCCACTAATAAGCCCAGTTTGAAAAAATTAATTTCTCAGCCTCTGTAGGAGCTAGACATGACCAAAGGACACAGTTTTGTCTCAAGGGATGTGTAAATCATCAGATGTCATTTCTGAGAAAGCTTGGGATGGGTGGACCCAGCTGGCATGTCCCTTTGATGTCCACCCTTCCTTTATTCATGCCTGGAATATGGACACACGTCTGAGCAGCTATTTTTCAGTCATAAGGTAAAGACAAGAAAATGGTCTGTAGGATTTCGGAGACTTCAGACCTAACAGTTATGCTTTGCTAACATAGTGCTTGCTAGCAAACTTCTACCTGATTTTGAGGGAAAAATTAAAACCCCCAGTTAGTTTAGACCACCTTTTGTTTTTGTTTTGTGTTTGAATTTTGCAATGCACAACAGGACCGAAATTGATAGTTGAAGTTGATACAGCCAGAAAATACTTGTCCAAACACTGACCTGAGAATGCAAAATCTAAAGAATTGTATATCCCTGTTCTATATCTATTTTTAGGCATGCCATTGACATCTCCATGGTTCACTTTATGTTATAAGGAAGAGTGGACATTGACATCAGCACTGCTAAAATGAAAAAAGAAAAAAACGGGATGCTACCACCTGTGTAGGGTGAGAGCGGAGCCTTTAAACTCCTTTGGAGCCCACCTTCCAGCATCCTTCGGCAGACCGATTTCTGTGTTTCACCAAATTCTTCTGTGTAAGGGGTAAATAATAGGATTTTATTTATTAGGCATTATCCCTTTGGGTAGGAACAGCTTTGTTTGATGGCAAAGAAGAGAGTGAGCAGGGACCAATCAGGAGCAAAAAGGTGGGACAGGAGGCAGCAGAGCAAGGATGCTTCAATGCAGGAAGCTCCAGCCACCTGCACATTGCGCCTCTGCCCTACATTTCTCCTTATTTCCAGTTTTCCCCAGCTCCTGATGCCCAGGCACCCATTGATTAAGCCCATCTGTTTTACCTCCCTTGTTCACTTTTGCAACCTTCCATGGGCTTTGCTCCTTATGATGATATTCAGTGTTTAGCAGTGGGGGATGCTTGAGTCCCCAAGGATCAGGTAAGGACACATCTTTCTAACAGTTGTTGATAATGAGGCCAAGAAAGGGCTAATTGCTTAAAGTTCTGGAGTGTTCATTCTGAGGCAGAGTTTGAGTGAATTATTCTGCGGACGCTGCACTCTGCAGGACAGCCTCCTCCCTCAATGCGGAGGGCTTCATATGCCGTCTGTTCTGAGGAGCTTGGATGGGTCCATCTGTTTCTGGTTTTCAGAAACCTGAGGTGAAGAAAATAAATAACAGAAAAAAGCAAAAATGAAAAATGCCCCTGGTTCCTGAATTGCAGTAAGTCTGCATGGGCTCCTAAATCACCTGTTCTGTCCAGATGCACCACACCCTCCTGGATTTCCTGCACAGAAAGAGAAAAGAAACGTCCAGATTTTGCTTCGGAGGATTTGTAAACCTTTATAAATATGGCTCATTGTTGCATAAAAAAAGT
>NW_007735020.1:17177-24472 GCF_000696425.1 Galeopterus variegatus
ACCTGTTCTGTCCAGATGCACCACACCCTCCTGGATTTCCTGCACAGAAAGAGAAAAGAAATGTCCAGATTTTGCTTCGGAGGATTTGTAAACCTTTATAAATATGGCTCATTGTTGCATTAAAAAAGTGATATTTCCCATTATTCTGGCAAAGAAATAAAGGTAGCACTCAACACATGAAACCCTGTTCTCTCTATCATTTGCTTTTTAAAGACTATTCATAAGATTTCGGCTTATTCAGAAGCAGGAAGATGTACCCAGAGAATCGGACATTTGCCTAGAGAGGACATAATCACAGCCTTCAGATATTTAGAGTTAACTGTGGAAGAGGATTTGGTTTATGATTTGTAGCCTTGACCCCAGGAAGTGAAATTAAGAACTGAGGTTACCAAAGGTGGGAAGGGAGAGGGGGAGGGGGTTAAAGGAGGAATTGCTAAAGGATCATGAAAAATGATTACATTGTATAAGGTTGAACATACTCATTATCCTGATCTGAACATCACGTATGACACACAGGTGTTGATATTCAATGCTGCACCCCAGAGATATGTACAATCAACTATGTCTCAATTAAAAACAAAAATGACTGATAGGTAGAAATTATAGGAAAGGAGACTTCAGAGCTTAAAAACATTACAATCGATGACCTGTTAAGTTACAGAGGAACCGCGTTGGATGACAGCAGGAGTCCATCCACGTGGGAGACCAAAAGGACGATGGCAGACCACGAGGAGCTGACGCACTGAAGCTGCCCGGGTGTGAAAAGGTCAACTGGACGATTTCCACGTTGCTCATTTGCTGCACAACTCGCTGCCATCTGTATCCTGTTCTCGGACATCACTGACACTAATGCCGGNAGAACTCCAGAATTCCAGCTTTCCATAAGGGTCTCAGTTCTAGACCCCTGCCTAGCAGAAAATTAAGGTTTTGTCTTCTATTTCCAGCCTGCCATTTAAATTTGAGGTTCTAAATTCCTTGTATAAAATTTATGTCCCAAAGGTACCTATTGAATTGGAATTTGGCTCTACTCTGGTTTAAAACTCTCTGATTTATAGAATAAGTTGAAAAATTATCTCTCAGGTTCTGTATTAGTTTTCTATTGCTGCTGTAACAAATTACCACAAACTTAGTGTCTTAAAAATTATCATCTTACAGGTCCAGAGGTCAGAAATTCGACCCGGGTCTCATTCGCTAAGTCAAAACTAAGGTGTCCATAGGGCTGTGTTCCTTTTAGGAAGGTTTAGAGGAAAATCAGGTTCCTTGCCTTTTCCAACTTCTAAGTGCACATGGCTTCCTTCCTCATTTCAAAGTCAGGACCGTGGCATCTCTGGCTGTACTTCCACGGTCACACCTTCCCCTGACTCTGATCTCAGCTGGGAAAGAGTCTCCTGTTCTCATGACCTGTGATTAAATTGGTTCCACCTGGACAATGCAGGCTACTCTTTCCCATCTCAAGTCCCTACCTTAATCACTTCTGTAAAGTCCCTTTCTCCAGGTAAGGCAACATGTTCACACATTGTTGGGATTAGGATCTGGACATTTTGCCTACCACAGATTCCTGCTAATCCCACTATGGTTTGATATGTTTTTCCAGAAGGGAAGAGTGTGTCCATGCATTTTACAGCTCTATAAGCCAATCAACCACAAAATAGCTATAATTCTTAGAACATTATTACTGAAAAGGATTTTGGAATACAGAGTTAATTTTGACTTTTTATGTAATCGTCATCTTTCTCATCATATTTCTGTTTCTGGATCAATCTTCTCTTTATTGAAACCACTTCCTGGGTCAGTCTAGGTGTCTGCAATGGATACCCTACTTTTAGCTGCCTCATGTATGCAAATTCATGCATCTGAATTTCTCTTATTATCTCATTTACATGTCCTCTGCCTCCTAACTTTGAAATAACCTATTTATTTTCTCTGGCATTTTAAAATTCTGATCTGCTCCAGGAGAAACCAATATTTTCGCCAAAATTTATCTCCTGGTGATTTCTAAATTTGAATAGAAATATAATGTTGTGGAAAGGATACCGCCAGGCTGGCTGTCAGATGCAAGGATTCTATTCCTCTCCTGCCACTAACTAGTTAGGGGACCTTGGATTGGCCATTTCATTTTTGTTTGATTTCAATTTCCTAATGGGTAAAAGAAAGGGATTGAATTAAATAACCTCAAAGGTCACTGCTACTTTAAAACGAGGATTCACAGAGAATTCCAGATTCACTACTTTTTTNTTTTTTGCTTTGGAGAAATAATTTTTTATTTTGGAGGAGTTACACATAAGCAGATCTTTCCTTGATTAAACCTGAAACCCCACCCTCCAGTAAGCATTTCTGGTTGTGATAAATGTCATTTTCATCTCTTCGAGATGATAGTTGGAAAACCTAGAGGTTTTAAGGTGTTCTTTTATGATGTTTCTACCTCTTTCCCTACCATATCTCCCTCCCTGCTCCAACCACACCTTACTGAAATACTCAGCGGTTCCAGGGTCTGGGGTTTCAAAGCATTTTGGAGGGCAGCAGCAGCGTCATTGTAAGAAGCTAATCTCAGATGGCTTCCCAAGCAACCAAAGTCAACCAAGAGGTGCAGAGCATAAAAAGTGGGGTTCTCAGAAATTATGGGAATGAGGGATTGTGTGGGAGTCAGCGGTTTAACATTATATGGGCGGTGAGAACTAGATCCAGTGAAATTTAAGTTTTTATCCTAAAAATAATTCTGAGGAAGCTCTGGTTCCTTCAGTGGAACTGTTTACGAATCCAGAGCACAGCCTAATTTACTTGTATAAATGATACTGTATTAGACCTTATGCTAATTTGAATTTATCTTTCTGCCTCATTTCTCCACCTTTCTGCACACCTTTCTGCAATCCCCCTATCATTTGAATTTGAATTTATCTTTCTGCCTCATTTCTCCACCTTTCTGCACACCTTTCTGCAATCCCCCTCACAGACAACTCAGATTCTTAGGCATAACAAAGGTTTAGAAATATACACAAAGTACATTTAATTTGCCCTTCAGTGTTCATTTGAATTTAGTTAAGAGAGCATCCTCCAATGAAAATAGGTGTAATTCCAGGGCTCCTCTGAGTCTGCTCTGAAAATACAAAGTTTGACATCCATATTCTCATATTCTCAAAGATAGTCACTCAGTCTTAAATCTTAGATTTTGGCTGTTTTGGAAACCAGGCTGTCCACTCTCATAGGATAATTAACAATTCAATTCATTGAAAGACAGGACTTCAGGGGCCGGCCGGTGGCGCACTGCTACAGCGCGCCGCTTGAGAAGCGCGGCGGCGCTCCCGCCGAGGGTTCGGATCCCACATACAGACCGGTTCCCGCTCACTGGCTGAGCGAGGCGCGGGAGCAGCACCAAGGGTTGCGATTCCGTTGCCGGTCCCGGTCCGGTTCGGGGGTGACACTGAGGGTTGCGATCCGTTGCCGGACATGGAAAAAGACAAAAAAAGGAAAAGGAAAAAAAAAAAAAAAAAAGACAGGACTTCATGCTGTGCCGTCTCTCCCCCACCCACCTCCCCTCTAAGGCCTGTTTCAGGTGGAGCCTGCAGCCAGGGCAGGGAGGTAAGGGCAGGATCGTCTCTCCTCACACCACCGGCTGCTGTGTTGCAGGGGAGTGAAACGGGAGGGGAGGATGAAAGCCCGCACTGGGATTTCAGATTTTCTTGGCAGCCGTTGGGCACTGTTGATGCTGGAGACTCACCTGCTTGCTGAGAGGTCTAGGTTGAAGGCTTTTGTGCTGCATAGAAGTGGAGGAAAGAGCCTTCCTTTCCTCCCCTTCCGGGAGTGGGGTGAGTAAATGAGCACCATAAACCCCCCGCTATCTCCAAATAACCCCTCCCCTCTCCCCTCTTTCCATGACCCTTCCTACACCTGCACGGAGGTAAGGATTTCAGAGACTTAAGCTATTCTCTGCCCCCTACAGGTTTTCAGTTCTATGTTGTCATCTGTCTTACAACCCACTCTGGTACCCAATATTTCTGCCTAAGAATCTCAAATGATCCATCATTGTAAAAGTGTGTTTCAGAAAAGAAGAGGAAGTTTGCAGAGGAGGAAGCCAATGGTAATCGCTAGTTTCAGTCTATGGCCTCAGCAGTTCACCCAGAGAGAGAAGTTCTCCATCCTCTGAAGACTATTTCTTGACCAAATGGAATGCGTGCCTTGGCTCTCCTCTCGTTCTTCTCCCTTTGTTTGCTGTTATCTGTCTACGCATCTAAATTAAATTTTAACTGTTTTTGGTGCTCCAGCCAACTGTATCTACTTAATCCAAGATAAAGTTTGGTTTGAGAACAAATGGACAGAAAGTCCCAAAGCACCCATTACCGGGAGGGCAGAGGGCCCCTGAGTGTCAGAGCACAGGACTGGTCTGCTCTGCACCTCCATGGGGATTTGCTCTGGTTCCTGGGAGCCTGCTAGCATGGAGGCTTTTATAGTGGTCATAAAGAGCCTGAAACTACCTCATAAGCCTCTCTGTTAGACAGCAAGTCCCTCAGCACTTCTCCTAATTAACTTCTCACCGGCTGGCCATGGAAATATTTTTCTCCTTTAATTACAAACGAAGTCTAGAATCTCAAAGTCTCCCTTGATTTTACTAAAGCTTTCTAGTCATTAATTATGAGCCCTGTGCTTTTCTTATTCACTTGGATTTTATAAGATGCACTGCTGGGGGAACTTACCTTTTTTTTCTCCTCTATTTACAGTCAACTCTTAATTTCTTTCCAGATTTCTTCTGCTTATTTCTACAGGACCAACAGAAACTTAGTAACAATAACAGTGACATCAAGAGATGTGAAAATGCTGGGCCAGCTCGGTGGCACACTGCTACAGTGTGCCGCTTGGGAGCGTGGTGGCGCTCCCGCCGAGGGTTCGGATCCCACATACAGACCGGTTCCCGCTCACTGGCTGAGCGAGGTGTGGGAGCAGCACCGAGGGTTGGGATCCCGTAGCCAGTCCCGGTCCGGTACGGGCGCGACACTGAGGGTTGTGATCCGTTGCCGGTCCCGGTCCGGTATGGGCGCGACACTGAGGGTTGTGATCTGTTGCCGGCCACAAAAAAAGACAAAAAAGGAAAAAAAAAAGAAAAAAGAAAAGAGATGTGAAAATGGGCAGTATGTTTTGGGGAGGGGGAAAATCGAGAGAGGAATTTAGGAATATCATATCTCATTTCCCAGAGAAATATTAGCCCATCTCTTCCTCACCGAGTGTGAAATACTGGTCTGATGCTCAGAGAAAAGAAAGTTCAATGAAGGGAAAAAACAGAATAGCCATGTATTCAAATAAGCAGAGGGTATACAGTTCATTTGAACCAATCGCTTATTTATTCACTTGTTCATTTATTAAACCAGTATTAGTTAGCCATTATTCATTTGCCAGACACTAACCTAGACATGCAGGAGGCAGAAATGAGGATGCCCTTGTGGGATCTGTCTCAGTGGGATCTCTGTTGTCCTACTGAGTGACCGCACAGTGCTTCAGAGGCCACCGAGTGCCCAGTATCATTGCCTAAGAAAGACTCCGCTATTCTGGAAAAGATAAGGGAACCCCTCACCTCTGTACATCTCCCATGAGCATTTCTCTGCTTCAAACACATGCTGCTGACATATTTTCCTACAGAAGAAGAGGGTATATAAGGGGCATGTTGATAAATGGTAAGATAAATTTGTTTTCTGGGTGTAAGGACTGTATCTCAACTAAAGATAAAAAAAACTCCTGCAACAAATACAAGCTCAGAGACCATTTAAAAACTTAGTATTTTTATTCAGAGATGCTTTAATATTAGCTGTGTGTAAGAATTGTCTAATAAACTTAAAGAATAGAGAAGTAGAAGCCTCACCCATGAAGATTCTAGTGCTATAAATATAAAGTGAGGCTTCAGTAATGAGTGTTTTTATTTTTAAATTCCACAGATATTCCTGATGGGGCTTCAGAAGCAAGAGCTATCGAACTCCTACGTCTAGAAGTAGTTCAGTTCGTTCTACGTTAAACTAATTGCACAAATCTAAACGACCACTCTATCTGTTCACCGTTAGTGAACTATTATCTCAAAGAAGAACTTTAAATTTTTTGGTTATAAATGAAGATTTTTCAGTGAATCCCAATAGAAAAAATATTCAGCAGTTAGTTAAGATGTTTAGTTTTCTCCTCTGTGTCATTCTGTTGGAGATGAAAGTGCTACTTAAGGTTGCCAGATTTTGACAGCAAGAGAAGTCACCTGCCAGCCGTGCTTGTATGTCCTTTCTCTCAAATGACTATTACATTTACTTTAATATTCTGAGACATTAAAATAATCTGTTTTCAGAAAAGAGGCCCCCAAAATAGCTCATCAACTGTGTGCTCTCATTGACATTTTCGTGATTGGTACATTTTACTTCTAAATTCCTTTGAAGTATCCAGAAGAGTCTGGAGACGGAGCGGACGCGGGCGGGTACAGAAAAACAGCATTCCCAATTAGCATGATTGACCAATGTAGTACTTTTTTTTCCAACTTACTTTTGATTGCTATGTTTATTTCATATTTTTAGAATTTGAATGTGTTCTAGGATTCAGAGAGTTTTACATTCTTAGATTGCTTATCTAAGATCAGTCCCTCCATCTCTCCCTTTAATGATGCCAGATGTTCTTGCTTTACATCAACTGTGTGGGTACCTCTGAGGGAGGCAAGCAACTGGGTCAGAGACATGACATTCCCTTTTATGCATAAGACAGGAAAATGATTCGTTTACGTGTAAATTTTTAAAGAGGAGGAGAGAAAAGGAATCCCTCTAACAAGATAACCGCAAAGTATTTTTAGCCGTGACACTTGTAAATTCAAGAACTCACCTGGTTTGTCCTCATCTTCCAATCAGAGGTGTGGGGGTTACCAGCGGCTTTTTAAATTCAAAGTCTAATTTCCAAATAACTTAAAAGTATGACTGTCATACAAATGTCATATGGACATGTTTCAAATAATTTCATTAGACTCATTAATTAATAAGCAAACCAGTAGGATAGTAAAGCTAATTCTGAGAACATTTTGAGGATTGGATTTTTATGGGCATGTTGGAACAACATTAGGAGAAGAATGACAGGATAGAAGCAAACCCGCCTGGTGTCCTGCAGGCAGCCCACCATGGGATCATCTTTTCTACCTGACAGAAGCTATTTGCACCTTTTCTGGAGCAAAATCTGTAAGTTAACACATATTTTACTAAGTTTTCCTTAATGGTAAACAGTGAATCAANGATGACCTCCTCCTTTGTAGCCCCTCCTATGAGGATTCACAGGCCCACACTGTTGCTTTCCTT
>NW_007735020.1:24482-31263 GCF_000696425.1 Galeopterus variegatus
CAAAATCTGTAAGTTAACACATATTTTACTAAGTTTTCCTTAATGGTAAACAGTGAATCAAACCAACTATAATCTCTAGAATAAATGATCCTTGGATGATCCTGTTATACGTATAACATTGAAAAAAATTCATATTTTTTACCTGATTCTTATGTTTTAAGTGAATTTTTATTGTGATTAAGTGGCAGTAATGATTTCAATGCAGCATGCCCTGAGATAGCTCTGAGGACAACTTTCATGCAATAGCAATAAGTCCATTTTCCTCTTTCCCAGTGTCACTCCTGTGTACATGTGTAAAGTGCACAAATGCATGCATGAAACATGGCAAGTCTGGCATTAAATGTGCAATGTGAAAAATTTTTAATCTCCTTGGAGAAAAATGAATTTGCTTCTGCGAAAACTTAAACTACCCTGGTCCTTAGAACCAGCCTCGTTAATTTTCTTTTTATGCTATCCCCTTTGTCTGAACCCACTGTTCATATTTCCTATCCTGGAGAAGTACCAATATTCTAATCAGACCAGAATTGTCCTTATGGACTATTTGTCTAATGCGTTTCATTGTCCTTCATAAGGGACTTCTATGTAGGTGCTCAGAATTCTAGAAAATAAGGAATAACCTTTCCCAGATGTGTGTTAATGGGTGGGGCTTTCTTCACCACCTTTGCAGTTAATTGTTTTGGATAAATTTAGACTTAAGTTTCTTTTGTTGATTACAGTTTCATTCTCTGAGAGTGTTTCTGGAACATAAAAAATGTAAACCTAGCTTTCATATTTTTCATCATCTTGAGGAAGAGTATTAACTCTGCCATCTCATACTGTTCCCTTGCTTTCATCTTGAAAGTTTCCCCATAGAGAGGTCACTAAAGAACTCTCTTCTTATGCTGCAGGGGCCACAATGACATCTGGATCACCTCTACCAAATGCAAATGTCATTGAGTTTTGGAAACATTTGGAGAGTGCTCACAGGCTTAGAATCTATTTTCTGCCACAGAATATTCAGAATGGAGAGCCCAACCTTTGGAACCAGGTCAGACCTGATTCTTAATACTGCCAATCTGTGGGCATGTTCTAACACCTTACTGTGACATTGCAATTTTCTCCAATTTGCTAACAAATACGAATTATTCAAACAGTTCAGCCTGACTATCTGCTCTTGACCACTGCAAATCTCCCTGCTGTTCCTCAAAGCTCTGTTTGTTCCCCATTTCTCCTCTTGTTTTAAACCCCTCACTGTTCTGAGTGCCTTTTATTTAAAGAGAAATTGGATACCTACTGTGTAAGTTTCTGCAGGGAGTCCTTTAATGTAGACTGTTGCAATTTTCTCTGGGAATATGCTAATAATTACATGGGCTAGGGACTTGGACTTTGTTATCTACAGAGAAGGAATTGTATGAAAAAAAGAGAAAAAATATCAACTCTCTACATCACTGAAAAGAAAATCAGAAAAAAAATATATGTATATATATATATAAAATGAGGAAAGGAAAACAAAGTTATTTTTTAAAGTATAGGCTAGAAATAGACAGATGTTTAGAGGTAGCAAGCGTGGCCACTGGTCTTTGTGCAGGCTCTTAGGAAAAGCCATGGGAGAGGGCAGAATCATGACCTTTCCTCCTACTGGTGGCCAGCTGAGCTCTGGCCTCCACAGCCATGGCAACAGAACATCCCCCAGTGCTCCTGGCATGTAGAAATTGTGTACTCCAGTCCTGTCACCTCTGCAGAGGTATGAATGTCTGAAGGGCAACTTTACAACCCTGAATTGCTTGTGACAATTTGTTTAAGGGAGCTCTGGTTTTTGGTGTACTTCCAAGAAAAGTTCCTAGGAAATAAATATGGTTCTCTCAGAACCCAATTTGCACTGAAGTGATGTTGCATTCACATAGAGTTTGGTCCACAGCACAGTTGTATCCTGAGGTTATTTGCAAAGGGAATTATTTAAGGTGACCTGGGGTCTTCTACTTTTATTACTGATGGATCTTAGACATGACTGGTGCCATTGTGCACACAACAAGCACAAAATAGATGCTGGCCTTGTATTCCACTCCAGCACCAAACCCCTCCCTCCTTCCCTTTATAAGAAGCCTCATGACTTCTGCAAAACAGAAACCCTGTGGCTGTTGCAAGGGCACAATTCTCCACCCTGGTCACATAGCTTCCACATTAGCATAATGCCCCTCCTTGATTGTATCAGCCAGCCCTTGGTGCCCTATATAAGATCTCTCACCCCCACATGTGGTGTTGTCCTCCATTTCGAGGGCAGCCCCAGGCTGCCCTCCACTTTGAGCGTAGCCCAGCGGATTCTTTTCCTTTAGTAAAGCTTGATTGGTACCCAGCATCTTGGCTCACTTTCTTTCACTATGGTGCCAAAACCCAGGAAGGGTCCTAGCCAGACCATCAGGCGATCCCCTCTCTTGGGTTGATTGGCCCACAGCCACCCTGCCCAGACCTGCCAAACTGGGTAACTCCGGGACTCTCTCCTTTTGCCATTTCAGACCAACACATCCAACATCAGCCTCAATTCAGGGTGAGTCAGTGGGCCTGTCCTGCTTCTACAAGTTCCCCTGACTACTCTCTATGACTATGGTCTCTATGAAGCGAGGTGCCTGGCAGGGGGAACTCCTCTTGTGCCACCCCAACTATTAGAGGACACTTCATTAGCTGGTCATGGCTTTTCTCTTGAAAAGAAGGTGGACAGCAAAAAAGATGCTCTTTTTTGGCATCCTTCTTCTACCAGGACTGTCTGTTCCCTTTCTCACCCTTTAAATGGGATACTCACAATCCAAACTTCCATGTTCTATGCCCTTGGGCTGTCTCCTGGCCAATTTATCCTCTCAATTTAGATATTCACCAAAACAGCAAAAGCTGGAGAGATTCTTTATGTTCAAGCCTTCTTCTATCTCTGAACGTGTTCTTCACTCTGTCAAAACTGTCCTATGTCTCAAATTCTCCTAGCTCATGCCTGACCTCCCTTCCAGACATGGATCAATCTTTTGATCTGTCAGACTACTCTCCTCCCCATACAGGCCACCCTGACTACCTCCTTATGCTCCATATCCTTCACCAGCCCCTCCACCTTTTCCCTCTCTTCATCCTCAGCCACCCAACACCCCCTTCTCCCCCTTCGTTAGGTAACAACCCCACCTCAGCTCCAGCTCCTTTATATCCCATCCATGAAGTGGCTGGGATGGAGGGAACTATCTGGGGACATATCCCCTTTTCTCTTTCCAATCTTTCCCAAAACAAAAAATGACTGGGATCCTTCCAGTCTGTCCCATACACATATCCATCCTCTGAAGACAGGGAGCAGGTCTGGATGGTGGCCCAACAACATGCAGATGAGGTACATGCTCAAAATAGCAGGTGGCCTGTGGGAGCCATTGCAATCCTTTGCATGGACCCAAATTGGGACTACCAGGCCAGCCACAGGGACCGGGATCTCTGGGATACATGATCACACACTTGATTTATGGCCTCCAAAAGGCTACTAATTCCTAACTCACCTCTCTGAGGCTTTACATAAATACACACATATAGATCCAAACTCTCCTGCAGGCATGGCCCTCTTACACTACCTCCTCAATGCAGCTTTCAAGGCATTTAACAATAGAGAGGGGGAGCAGAAAAGAAGGACTATTACAAAAGAGATCAGACCAAATTCCAGCTCCTGGCTAACGCCATCCATGGTTCACACACTCCAAAGCTGGCTGCCTCTAGGGGCAAGCCACCTGGGAACTGCTTCAAATACAGTCAACTGCGCCACTGGGCATGGGCCTATCATAACCTCAGGCCTCCTACCAGGGCCCTGTCCTCACTGCAAACAGCCAGGTCACTGGGGGGATTGACTGTTCCACTCGCCAGAGATGAAGTGGCCCAGTACCCAACCCACAGCATTTGGCTTCATGCCCATCCCTACCAACACTTCTCAACTTTGCCCAGGAGAAGGACTGATGATTCTCAGGGCCCAAGGCCCCCATGGAGATCACCACACATGAGCCCAGGGTAACTTCCCTGGAGGCAGTAAGCCAGTCTCTTTTGTCATCAATACAGGGGCCACTTATTCTACCCTCCTTAATATAGAGAACCAACAACCCCATCCTCTATCACAATAGTAGGGGCCATGGGATCAGAATACTGCCCATGGATCACTTAACCCCTTTCCTACACCCTGCATCACACTCAATTCACACACAAATTTTAATAATGCCTCAATGCCCAACCCCCTTACTGGGATGGGACACTCTTCAAATTCAAAGCTACTCTTAACCTAAACACTTTAACTCCAGCCACAATACTCCTACTACAGGACACCCCAGACCTGAGCCCTGAAACCTCTACCATTCCCTTTCCCCCTGACAAAGTTAGTCCTATAGTATGGCATACCTCCTCACCCTCCACAGCTACTCATCACCCTCCCATCTTCTTGAGGCTGTGGGATCCTTCTTCTTTCCCTAACGTCCCACAATATCCCATCACTAACAAACACCTAATAGGCTTAAAACCTGTCATACATAAACTTCTTTCTTCTCATCTCTCACGGCCTACCCACTTGCCTTTTAATACACCCATCCTTCTGGTTATAAACCTAATAGCTCATACCATTTAGTACAGGACTAATCCTGACATGCACCATTCCCAAGAACTTACTTGGACAGTTTTGCCCCAGGGATTTTGGGATAGCCCCCACTTTTTCAGACAGGCCTTAGCTCAAGACTTATCTGAACTTCCTCCAACCTCTAGCACTTTAATACAGTATGTGGATGACCTCCTCCTTTGTAGCCCCTCCTATGAGGATTCACAGGCCCACACTGTTGCTTTCCTTAATTTTCTGGCTTCCAGGGGATATGGAGTGTCCCCCAGTAAGGCCCAAATTTCTTTTTATTTAGTCACCTACTTGGGAGTCCACCTCACCCCCAACACCAGAGAAATAATGGTGGATCACAAGTGTCTAATTTCTGAACTCCCTACTCCTACCGCAAAGGGCGAAATCCTTTCTTTCTTGGAGCTTGCAGAGTATCTTTGCCTATGGATTCTTAACTTTGACATGCTAGCAAAACCACTTTATGAGGCAGCCAAAGGGGATTCTGCCATTCCTTTAGATCCCACAAAGCCCATTCATTCTCCCTTCCAGCAATTAAAGCTGCTCTCCTCACAGCCCCAGCTCCATCCCTCCCAAACCCATCTCATCCTTTTATCCTATATGTCAAAGAAACCCAAGGATTGGCAGTCGGGGTTTTGGGACAAGAGGCAGGAGATATTTTCTCCCTCATTGCATACCTCTCTAAACAACTAGACACCACAGCCTGGGGATGGGCTCCCTGTTTACAGGCCTTGGTGGAGCCACCCTTTTAGCACAAGAAATCTCTAAACTAACTTTCGGACAACAAAAAGTCAAGACCTTCTCAGCCATAAGGCCAAGTCAATTCTCTCTCCATTCCCACCTACAACTTATTCCACTTACTTTCATTGAGAATTCCCAGTTTCCCTTCAAACCTTGCCCTTCCCTTAATCCAGCCACTCTCATCCCAAAACACTCATGACCCTTAAAAGGTAACTGCATGGAGGCTTTAGATCTCTTTCTCACCCGCTTTCCACACATCTCCCCGCATCCCAAAACATGGTTCATAGATGGGAGTGCCACCTCCATGCCCACCCCCTGGGCAGTTTATGCCATAGTAAATCTAACAGAAGCTATTGAGGCTGCTGCCCTTCCCCCTAACATCACTTCCCAACAGGCAGAACTCATTGCCCTCACCCATGCTCTCACTCTGGCAAATAACAAATGAGGCAATATGTACACTAACTCTAAGTATGCTCACCACATCCTACACTCCTGCGTGGCCACGTGGAAGGAGAGAGGATGCATGGCTACTCAAGGAGGGCCCATAAAAAATGGACATCTTATCAAGATACTTCTTGAGGCTGCACAACTCCCAAAGGAGTTTGGGTTTATACACTGCAGAGGACACCAAACCTCCAATGACTCCATAGCCCAGGGGGAAAAAAACTGGTGGATCTATCTGCAAAACAGGCTGCTCAATCACCANTGCACAACTCGCAAAGGAGGGTGGGGTTATACACTGCAGAGGACACCAAACCTCCAATGACCCCATAGCCCAGGGGGAAAAAAACTGGTGGATCTATCTGCAAAACAGGCTGCTCAATCACCAGGCCCCAACTCTTCTCTCCCACTCAGGTCCTTCCCATGGCCCCTATGCCCTTACCCCAATACATACCCCAGGAAATACAACACCTCCAACAGTTGGGAGCACAGAGGAAGGACAACTGTCATGCTCTCGCCAGTCGCTATGTCCTCCCTACCACACAAGCTGAGCAAATCCTTTTAGATTTCCATCATTCAGTTCATATAGGCTGTGAACCTCTACTATGTTTTCCTTAGCCCTTATATTACTCTCCACACATGGCCAAGTTACTTAAACAAATCATTCAAAACTGTCCTCTGTGTACTCATTGCTCCAATCAAGGTGACCTTCAAGTTTGGTCCCCTCCCACCCACCAGGCCAGAGGATACACTCCCAGCCAGGATTGGCAAATTGACTTTCTTCACATGCCTCCCCACAAAAGGACATGCTATCTTCTAACCTTAGTAGATACCTTATCAGGCTTGGTTTGTTGGGCCACGTTTCAATCCTGAGGCACTTGACTGTGCATAGTTCCTGCTTCCTGGTGGTGGCCATTTTAAGCTTAAGTTCACTGTCGCCGTTCCATTAGCGCTGGTATGCACGTACCCGATTGCTCCCAGTTCCGGGACCTGGTGACTAGG
>NW_007735020.1:31353-32582 GCF_000696425.1 Galeopterus variegatus
TCCTCGCCCGATTCCCCTATATAAGCCCCAGTGCCTTTTCAATAAACGGAGTTCCGGCTTTGACCACTCTCATGGCCCGGTGGTGTTCTTTCTCGGTCCCTGGGAAGGAAGGTCCTGGGGAGGAAAGGCTGGGCCAGTGACACTCATCATCCCGCTCAGCCCTACAAGGGACCTCCGGCTGGTCCGGGGTCTCTTCCCGCCCAGTTTTGTTGGCCTCTGGCTCAGGGAGGCCCAACATTGGTTGAGGCTTTTCTCTGCATTTCAGAGGATGCTGCAGCAGTAACGCTTGCTCTCACCTCAGAAATTATCCTTCGTTTTGGCTTGCCCACCAGCCTCCACTCTGATAATAGCCCAGCATTCATTTCTCAGATTACACAACTCACCGCACAGGCCTTACATGTCAATTGGGACTTACATATGCCATATCAGCCTCAGTCATCAGGAAAAGTAGAAAAAGCTGATCACCTCGTAAAAACACACCTCAACAAGCTGTCCATGGGACTTCACCTCCCTTGGGCCCAACTTCTCCCTCTAGCACTCACTTGCCTGCAAGCTGCCCCCCGCAAACCTGCTGGTCTCAGCTCCTCGAACTTATGCACAGTAGGCCCTTCACTTTCACACCTCTCCCTTCCAGCTCATCACTTTTAGGCCAGTATCTCCCTACTCTTTCACTCATTAGGGATCTTCTTAGGGAACAGGCCAACCTTCTATTACCTCATCCTTTCCCCACCACCCCCTCAGACTTTAAGCTGAGCCCAGGATGGAAAGTGTATATTAGAACCCAAATCCCAAAGCCCCTCTCACCATGTTAGTAAGGGCCTTACACAGTACTTCTCACCATCCCACAGCAGTAAAGGTACTAGGAAAGTCCCCTTGGTATCACTTATCCTTAGTAAAACTAGCACCTGAGACTTTACCCAAAGAATCTGTTAACACTAAGCCAGAGGGGTCCCTGTGCTCAACCCCCAACCCAACATCTCCTTACACTTTGTCCATTTTAGGACCCACAAAACTGAAAATCTCCAGGACCTCCACTCTTCTCCCAGTCCCAGAAGAAGGATGGTCTTTTGCCTGGCGATTACCCTCTCACTCTTGCAGGCCCGCTTCATGTCCTTCACACAGGAGCTGCTCCAGGACTGGTCCCGACCTGCTATTGTGGGTTTGCCATAGGGGACATGATAAGTATATGCCACCCCATGTCCCTAACCTTTATTATACTGCCTGTTCTA
>NW_007735020.1:33582-36902 GCF_000696425.1 Galeopterus variegatus
AATCCCAAAGCCCCTCTCACCATGTTAGTAAGGGCCTTACACAGTACTTCTCACCATCCCACAGCAGTAAAGGTACTAGGAAAGTCCCCTTGGTATCACTTATCCTTAGTAAAACTAGCACCTGAGACTTTACCCAAAGAATCTGTTAACACTAAGCCAGAGGGGTCCCTGTGCTCAACCCCCAACCCAACATCTCCTTACACTTTGTCCATTTTAGGACCCACAAAACTGAAAATCTCCAGGACCTCCACTCTTCCCCCAGTCCCAGAAGAAGGATGGTCTTTTGCCTGGCGATTACCCTCTCACTCTTGCAGGCCCGCTTCACGTCCTTCACACAGGAGCTGCTCCAGGACTGGTCCCGACCTGCTATTGTGGGTTTGCCATAGGGGACATGATAAGTATATGCCACCCCATGTCCCTAACCTTTATTATACTGCCTGTTCTAGTACTTGCTATAGGGTTGGCCAGTGCTACCCCAACAGAGTGTAACATTATAGGAAGATTTCGCCTGGCCCTCCCTTACTTCCTATCAGTAGGATGCTTCTTAGCAATGTCATTGTGGCGATGTGCCCTTTAAATTCTTTTGGCTCCCTAACCCTTTGCATCCTCCCCATGTTTTTCCTCCTATCTCAATACTCCCCCTTACCTGGAACATGGAGGTTCCAGGTCTGCAGGGATGATGCAGTCCTCAATGAATCAGACTGGTCTCCAAGTGACTCATCTGTCTTCCACTTTGTGAGAAACTTTTTGTGGTCACCCCCTCCCTGTCAACGCAGCCCGTAATGTTTCCACAAACATCTCTTCACTTTCCTCTAATCTCACCTCCGTGGGGACTGTCAGTGTTGTGCAGGACCACCCACACTCTGCCTTACTAACACCGCGAAATGCTACCACTCACTTACCCCCTTCTCATCCATGTCCTAAAACTGGAATATATTTCCTTTGTAAAACTATGTTATCCTGTTGCCTGCCCCCCGACGTGATTTCTTGTTTGACTCATCCCGACATCACTGTCCAGACAGATGGAGGGATGGAGATGGGACTGGGACTAACTTTGGCCCCCCCACTCAGGAAGTGCCCTCCCACTCCTATAGGGCACTAATTGTACCTTTTATAATTGGGGCGGGGATCCTTCCTGCAACTGGGACTGGCATAGTGGGCCTTGCTACTGCCTCTCAGTTCTATCAAAACTCTCAGAACTGAGTATAGACAGCATCTCCTCCCTCTAGTGACAGGTCACCTCACTCATGACAGTTGCTTTACAGAACCATTGGACCCTTGACCTCCTTACAGTGGAGAAGGGAGGCACCTGCCTCTTCTTGGGGGAGGAATGCTGTTATTATGTAAATCAGTCCAGAGTGATCCAAAACAACTTAAACCATTTAAAGGCAAGCACTGATCGCTGATGCAAAGGGTTACAAAACACAAACACACCTGGTGGGTGACCCCAGTCATGGAGCCCTTGGATACCCTGGCTTATGCCCCTACTAGGACCCCTAACTATGCTGGGACTCAGCCTACTTTTTGGTCCCTGTCTCTTTTGATGTTTCTCTAATTTCTTGCAAGAACATATGCAGGCTTTCACCAACCAAAATGTTGCCGAATTGTTCCTGCGAGGAGAATATCAGCCCCTCAGAATCAGCAACCCTTCCCCGGAAGAATGCAGCCTCCTCACATGAAACCAATACCCCACCACCTAATTGTTTTACCCACCAACATAAATCTTTTATTTTTTTCATATCTTCACCCATATCCATCAGGAAGTAGTTTCAGAAGAATGAGACCTTCGCCCCTTTTCCCTTCTCTCTACACTTAAAAGGTGGGAATGATGGATCTTGGATGTGACTGGTGCCATTGTGCACACAATAAGCACAAAATAGTGGCTGGCCTGGTCTTCCACTCCAGCACCAAACCCCTTCTCCTTTCCCTTTACGAGAAGCTTCGTGACTTCTGCAAAACAAAAATCCTTTTGCTGCTGCAAGGGCACAGTTCTCCACCCTGGTCACATAGCTTCCACATTAGCATAATGCCCCTCCTTGAAGGTATCAGCCAGCCCTTAGTGCCCTGTATAAGCTTTCTCACCCCCACACGTGGTGCTGTCCTCCACTTTGAGCACAGCCCGGCAGATTCTTTTCCTTTAATAAAGCTTGATCAGTACCCAGCATCTCAGCTCACTTTCTTTCTATTACCAAGCAGGATTTCAGGGGCCACGGACTAGGTCTGAACCTGTATCATGAAGGTCTGAACATGCAGTCACCCTGTAAGCTTGCTTCAACCAAGATTATGAGGGAAAATGATTCCTTTTTACAATTCCTAAATGAGCAATGAGGCAAAAGAATTATTTCTACATACTGATGTGAAAATTGAAGTACTGGAATGAGGGGGATTTGCCCATGATGGAACCAAAATCAAGTCCTGGCAGTACCCAGGATCCTTGAATTCTGTGCTGGTTTTCATTGGCCAGTTTTCTGAAACTCTGGTTTTTGTGGTTGCTTTAAGGTTTTCTTCTATGACAAAAGTGTTAAGAAAGATTGTGAACTAAAAAAGGAGAAAAAATTCATCTTAATTAAAATAATAATAGAACCAATACCCAGCAGTGCTTTTTGGAGTCTCCCAGAAGGGGAAGTTCTCAAAAGGAATGGGATAATTATAATAATGGCGATGTTATTACTAAGAATCAACCAACATTTATAGAATTAAGTATATAAGTTCTAAGCATGTTATATATATTATCTTATTATTTTTTTCTACTTTACTAATAAGGAAACAAAGGAAATTTAAGGATCTTCCCCAAAGTCACATAGCTAGTAACTAGTAGAGTTAGGATTCAAACCTAGGCCATCTGATACCAGTGTCTGAGCCCATGATATTATGAAGTATATATTTGGTCTTCATCCTATATCCTGGCATACAACACCTAAAATTCTTTGAAAAGTTCAAAGTAATGTGTCTTTTTGAATGCTAATGGGTTGACTGATGACTGATAGCACCTAGGTAGCTCTGGATGGGGGCTGGTCCTTCAAAGACCAGGCAAGATTAGAGGGTTGGGACTTTCAGTCCCATCCTTCAACCTCTGGGGAGGAGAGGAAAGACTGGCTTTAGGTTGTTATTTACCGATGGCCAATAATTTAATCAACATCGCCTCCATAATAAAGCTTCTGTAAAAAACCAAAAGGACTGGGTTTGCTGAGTTTCTGGATAGTGAAACTTGTGGAGGTTCCAGGAGGATGTCATATAAGCTCCTATGCCCCTTCCCCCATTAGCTTGCCCTGTGCATCTCTTCATCTGTATCCTTTGTAATATATTTCATTATAAACTGG
>NW_007735020.1:37322-38480 GCF_000696425.1 Galeopterus variegatus
TCTTTGAAAAGTTCAAAGTAATGTGTCTTTTTGAATGCTAATGGGTTGACTGATGACTGATAGCACCTAGGTAGCTCTGGATGGGGGCTGGTCCTTCAAAGACCAGGCAAGATTAGAGGGTTGGGACTTTCAGTCCCATCCTTCAACCTCTGGGGAGGAGAGGAAAGACTGGCTTTAGGTTGTTATTTACCGATGGCCAATAATTTAATCAACATCGCCTCCATAATAAAGCTTCTGTAAAAAACCAAAAGGACTGGGTTTGCTGAGTTTCTGGATAGTGAAACTTGTGGAGGTTCCAGGAGGATGTCATATAAGCTCCTATGCCCCTTCCCCCATTAGCTTGCCCTGTGCATCTCTTCATCTGTATCCTTTGTAATATATTTCATTATAAACTGGTAAATGTAAATAAGTGTTTCCCTGAGTTCTGTGGGATGCTCTAGCCAATTAATTGAACCCAAGGAAGGGGGCATGGGACCCTGAATTATAGCTGGTGGGTCAGAAGCACAGGCAAAACAACCTGGGGCTTACGATCAGCATGGCAGATGGGATCTGATGCCATCTCCAGGTAGACAGGCTTAGAACCGAATTGAATTAAGAGGACACCCAGCTGTCCACTGCAGAATTGCTTGCTTGCCATGGGGGAAAAGACCCCTTACGTTGGGTGTCACGAAGTGTGTTGTGAGAGCAGAGTAGGAGAAACTGAGTTTGTTTGTTCCTACATACACTCAGAGTTCTTAATCACTCCACTGAAATCTATTATGCTCCTACCGCATAATTCAAAAACTATACAAGATTTATATGCTACAAAATAACAAAATGCTTATAAATTATATTTTTAAAATACTAACTGCATCACTGTTTAGACAAAAAAACTACTAACTGTGACCCCTAGCTGAGCTCCTACTATGTGTCAGGTACACTACTGGGCAGTGTACATATATTACCTTAATTCCTCACCCCAAATTTGCAGTGAAAGAAATATATCTCTGTTTTGTATATAAAAACGATGGAGCCCAGGGACTTTTTAATAACTTGCCCAGGGTTGTATCATAAGCAGCAGGCTGAGCTGCAGAGTAAACCCAAGTTTGCATGATTGCCAAGCATCTGTTTTTCCATGCCGCCTTGCTGTGTTTTTTTTGTTCTGTTTTGTTTTGTTTT
>NW_007735020.1:39097-41032 GCF_000696425.1 Galeopterus variegatus
CAAGCATCTGTTTTTCCATGCCGCCTTGCTGTGTTTTTTTTGTTCTGTTTTGTTTTGTTTTCCAAGTTGTTTTTGAGGTGTAGGTTTAGTTTTACCAAAAATAGCTAGGAACCAAATCTCTTTTCCTAATTCCTGACCTTACCTTCCTACTGAAATTGTTAATGAGGTCGAAGTATTATCTCTAGAAAACCTGAATGAAAATACACAAATAAGGGCCGGCCCCATGGGTCACTTGGTAGAGTGCGGCGCTGGTAGCTTTGAGGCCGCAGGTTCGGATCCTATATGGAGATGGCCGGTGCACTCACTGGCTGAGCGTAGTGCAGACCACATGGGGCCGAGGGTTGCGATGCCCTTACTGGTCAAAAAACAAACAAACATAAATAACCTAAGGGGAGGAGGGTAATCTCTCTGTTTAACTTGGGTTACCTTCATTAGTTGAGTAACTTGATTTTTATTCTTTAATACCAGCATAAATAAAAAACAAATGAGTGAACAGATGAGCAAACGAGACAATCTGACATCTGTGGAACGTGGAGTTGTCAGTAGGCATGGTGCAGGGTGACTTTCCATGTCCTTTCCACCCAAGTCCTGCAGTCAGGTGACTGTATTTAAGTATGAGGGATCTGAGGCTCAAAATGGTTAAGTGAATTCTTCAGTTTCTGCTAGTGCATGAGACGATTGGAAATAGAGTCCAAGTGCCTTTGACTCTAAAGGTCAAGCTGTTTCACCAATGTTTAAGTTTCCCTTTTTCATTTAAGAAACTGTTTAGATACAAAAGAATGTTTTAGAAATACCTGTCAGGAGTAAAGAACAACCATATAATGAGCACCCAAATATTTATTCCCCAGATTCATAAATAAAATATTACTGTAAACTTAATTCCAGGTGCCCCTTCACAGCTCTTCTCTTCTTTCTATCTCAGGTTTCTTTATAATTTTGCATTTGTATATACTCTTAAACTGTGTTATTAGGAACACATGCATTTCAAATTTAAATAAATAGAATTAAACTGTATATTAACTAACTTGCTCTCTTTGTTTGACCTTGTTCCTGAGATTCATCCATCACATTGAATAAAGCTGTATTTAATTTCTTTTCACTGTTGTATAATATTCCATTTTAAAACTCTGTCATCATTTGTTGATCCATTCTACTTTTGGATTCTACTTTTTTTTTTTTTTTGTCTTTTTGTCTTTTTTCCGTGTCCGGCAACGGATCGCAACCCCATTCTACTTTTGATGGATATTTGTGTGTGCGCTTTTCTCTCTCTTTTTTTTTTTTTGTTATCACAAAAAGTGCTGACAAGAACATGCATATATCTCTCATAGTATATCTGAGAGTGTCACACGGTCATAAGTTTCACATGGTTTTGGTTTGTTAGATAATGCTATGTTGTTTTCTCGAGATGACAGAACAATTTATATTCCAACTTACAATAAATAACATTTTATAGTTATTCAGCTTCCCCTACATGCTCCTCAGTATTTAATGTTGTTATACTTTTTTTGTAGTTTTTACTGATATGTTTGATTTGAAATGGTGTCTTATAGTTTTAATTTGGATTCCCCTGATTATTGTTAAGATTGAGCATCTTTTTGAAGTATGTTTATTGGCATTTCCTCTTCAGTGAATGTCTATTCATTTTCCATTCATGCCCACTTTTTCTGCTGGGTAACTCGCCTTTTTTCTGTCAACTTATAGGTTTTTTTTATACATTCTGAATATTGAATTTGTCCTTTAATCTATTTCAAATAACTTCTTCCAGCTTACAGATTGTGTTTTTATCCATTTATGCGGATTACTGTTGAACAGAAGTTCTTAATCTTAACATGTTTATATTTATCAATTTTTCCTTAATCCAAAGTCATGAAATTATTTTGCTCAAAGTTTTATATTTTTGCCTTTTTAATTTATGTATTTAGCCCAGTTAGGGTT
>NW_007735020.1:41793-43432 GCF_000696425.1 Galeopterus variegatus
TTTTTTTTTTTCCGCATAGATGACTAGTTGCTCTAGTCCTATTTATCTCCTATAAATTTTTCCTTGAGGCTTGCATGGCCCCCGAAAGTCACTGAAGTTTAATCCCTACTGTAACTGTTGAGGGTGGGAAATCCTATTATGATAATTGAGAGGCAGGGCCTTGAAGAGGTGATTAAATTGATGGTTAAATGGTGGCCATGGGCATGGTACTGAGGGCTTTAAAAGAAGAGCACATGAGAGTCTTTCTGCTCTGCCATTCTGCCACGTGAGACCCCTATGTTGCCGTAAAGCCCCCGCTGAAGAAGACCCTCACCAGATGTGTTACCCAGATTTTGGACTTCCCAGCCTCCGAAATTGTAAGCAATAAATTTCGTTTTCTTACACATTACCCAGTTTCAAGTATTTTGTTACAAGCAACAGGAACAGACAAATATAATGCTCTGCAATGCTAGTTTTCTCTACATCTAGTGTTGATATATGTGTGGATGTATTTCTGGCTCTCTATTCTGTTTTATTAGTTTGTCTATTTCTCTGACAATATAAAAATATCTTAATTTTTATTGTTTACAGTAATACTTGGTATCTGGTAAAGCAAATCTCATTACTTTGCTCTTCTTAAGCCAGGTCTTGCTATTCTTATACCTTTGATTTTCCCCATAAATTTTAAAATCAGCTTGTTAAATTCCCCCCAAATCTGTTGGTATTTTGAGAAGAATTGAATAATACCACTAGAGCAATTTAGCAAGAATTTATATACTTAAAATACTGCCTTATTGGGCCGGCCCGGTGGTGCACTCAGTAGAGTGCAGCGCTTGGGAGCATGGGGGCGCTCCCGCCGAGGGTTCGGATCCCATATAGAGACTGGTCCGCTCACTGGTTGAGTNTAGAGCAATTTAGCAAGAATTTATATACTTAAAATACTGCCTTATTGGGCCGGCCCGGTGGCGCACTCGGTATAGTGCAGCGCTTGGGAGCATGGGGGCGCTCCCACCGAGGGTTCGGATCCCATATAGAGACTGGTCCGCTCACTGGTTGAGTGCGGTGCGGGCGCGACACTGAGGGTTGCAATCCTGTTACCGGTCACGAAAAAAGACAAAAAGGTAAAAAAAAAAAAATACTGCCTTATTAATTTGCAGACCATGTGTGTGGCATGGTTTTCTATTTATTAAAGTTTTTGAAACAATTTCTTCAATATGATTTTCTCCATGCAAATTTTGTACATATATTATTAATTAATTCCTTGGTACTTTATTTTCTTTTTATTTGAAGCCAAGAAAAAACTGTATTTTAATAATCACTTTTATAAATATTTTTGAGCATGTATCAAATTGCAATTAATTTTTTATCTTTTTCTGGTAAGCTTTATTTTTTAGAACATTTTAAGATTTACAGAAAAGGTGTGAAGATAGTACAGAGAGTTCCCATAAATTTTGCACCAATTTCCTCTATCATTAACTTCTTATATAAGTATAATAAATTTATTGCAATTAATGAGCTAATATTGATACATTATTATTAATAAAAAGCCCATACTTTATTCAAATTTCTTTGGTTTTTCTCTCACATCCTTTGTCTCTTCCAGGTTCTTGTAAGGACACCACATTACATTTAGTCACTGTATCTCCTTAAGCTCTAATTG
>NW_007735020.1:44254-60722 GCF_000696425.1 Galeopterus variegatus
GTCACCATGCAAAGCCCGTGCCTAAAGAGTGTGAAGTATTTATTTATTTAATACTTCTGCCGTATTTATTTATTTAATCATTTATTTATATTAGTATCGACACAAAGATATTTAATTTACACAGAGCACTGCCTTTGCAGTTGAGTCTTTACGTATTGATTTTACATCCAGCTACCTTGCTAAAATCTTTTAGCAATTCAAAGAATTTGAGTTTTTTTCCACTACCATGATATCTGTGAATAATAATAAATAAATAAATAATTTTTAAAAACCTTACTTTCAAATTATTACAATTCTCCTACCTTTTACTTATTTCTTTTGCCTGGCTGCACTTAACTAGGACTTTTGGTTCAATGTTGAGCTGAGGCTGTGAAAGTGAACACACCTGACTTGTTTTGGCTGATACAGGGAATATGTTCAATACGAGTATTTCACCACTGAGTATAATATTTGCTGCTTCATTTTTTTTTCTTTTTTAAATATTATTTTTTTAAGTTAAAGAAGTTCCCTTCCAGCCTCAGCTTGCTGCCTGGTTGTTTACCCCAGAAGCAGACCCTGCAACAAAGTTCTAAATGTAATTTAAATTTAACTTAATACTCAGAGAAAGAGATCCCAGGATATAACATTAAGGGATCGGTAAGTAAATTTGAAAAGAGAAGGAACCAATAAAAGGTGCCTGATAAAGCCAGTTACTACTGTGGGAAACTGGAAAACTGGGAGCAGGTGTAAAACCTGCTATTTGAACTGAGATTAAGGGAGTTGGAAGTCCTTGGGTGAGGGCTGCCCTGGGACATGCTCATTCTCTGGCATTTTGGATCTGGCTTATGGCTACAAACCAAGAGAAATGCAGAAGCTGGCAGGTGCAAATCTGGCCTGAATGGGCTCAAGTGAGTGCAAGGGCACATGGGCGCCACCAGCACCTGCTACGCTTCCCAGGATGTTTGTATTCTGTTGGTTTGTTACAAATAGATGTTGAATTTATCTACACATTGTATCTGTTGATAGTCATTTGATATTTCTGCTCCTCTAATCTGATATTTTGGTGTATATATTAATTGGCTTTTGAATGGCTAATGAGTGTGTATCTTTGGGATAAATACAACTTGCCAATATTTTCTTTAGTATTTTTGGATTTCTGTTCATGCAATGAGATTGGCCTGTAATTTCCCTTTTTCATATTCTCTAAGTCCGGTTTTAGTTTCAACACCATAGCAAATCTCATATCATGAGTTGGGGTTTGATATATTCTAAGCTTACGGTCTTCCCACCATGTGGTGTTGGTTTTTCTTATACCTAAGGACAGGGCCATGTAGAATTATAATTACTGTGACTTAAGGAGATGGGCAACAGAAACTCTGGGTAGACTTGAGGTTACCATAAATGTGTCAGCTTAGACATCCTAATGAAAAAGAACATGTACGTTATGTCGTGGTTTTTTTCTTCTTTCACAATTTGGATTTGCTTTAGAATCCCCTCCCCACAAAAATCTGAACTAGGTTAAACATCATCCTTCAAAACTTTGGGATACAGTTTTAGTCCTTTATTTCCTCCAAACCCAAACCAATAGCATCACCCACTTTTTTTCACTATTACAATATTTTAGCATTGTCTGGTGTAGAACTGTGTTAGAGCCAGGTGGAGCTGTCCCAGAAGCTTTTAGAAGGCAATATGTGTCACAGTGAGGTGCGTGTCACATCATCTGCTTGGTGTCTCTACATAAAGCACCACCATTAGGATTCTATAAAGTCATACACACACTCAGGGACAATTCTGCAAATCAGGATATGGGGCACACATAATGCACATGTATTCTGTTATGCTAATTTGTAGCAATATTATCTTACTCAACTTAATATTTTTTAAAACGAAAAACTCTAAACAAGCTTTGTATTAGATCCTGTCTTAACTTAAAGCAAACTAAAAGATGACTGATAACAATGGGTTCTTTTTGAAATCAAATATAGAGACATTTTTGCCACCTATTTCTCTCCCTGAGCATGTGTGGACCTGAGTCTCTGAAGCAGACCTGCCAGCCTTCACCCCCCACATTCTGCTGAACTGTTGACAGTTCTCTCCTTAATGAGAAGTATTGGAGGGTCTAGGTGTCTGTGTGATTATTTGCTTCAATAGTGCTTGTCATAATGTTCTCTCTTAGACCCCTTTGCTTTCAATAATTTTACCAAGTCATCTCAATCCATGACCCATCCATAGGCTAGCCCTGGACACATCTGTGAACATGATGAAGCTTGAATTTTCTCTCTTTTCTATTAAGTCTGTTCCTCCAGCCTCTTTCTTGTTGTCTCTTCCCTTTCCTGATTATCTTTTTCTAGTGCCTTTGGATCGAGATATCTCTCTTCCCTTCTCCAATCAAATTTTGCAGACTTAAGATATTTTTCATAAATTGCTAGTTACTCACTCCGGTCTCACACCAACCTCTCAGGCATTTGAATTCACAAAAGATAAAAGCTTTATTCTAAAGATATGCAGATATGTGTCTATTCTATCTTGTGACTTGAGGTGCTCGATGTATATAATCTTATGGCCCCTTGAAGTTGCATTCTAAATCACTACCAGTTTGGCTACTCAGCCCAAGCCCAAGCCCAGGGTCACATGCAATGGTCTGGAAAACCTGAAACACACATGACATACTCAACCAGAGACCAAAATCTCACTATGCACAGGCAACTGTTTAATGGAAAACTATTCTATAATCAGATAAATGTTTTGTTATTTTGAACAACTGAAAGCAAATCTTCTTCCTGCTAACATTTTTTATCTGAAAAACAAGATCCAAGCCAAAGAGAAAAAAAAGTTTTCACATGGTTTAGGTTCTCAGTATCTCATAGAAGCAAGAAGACTACTTTCAAGACTTATTGAGACTATCAGATACACAGAGGGGTTTTTCAAATGATAGTATATATAAGATTTTGGAGCTTTATTAATTGCTAATTTTGGTTCATCTCTCCATCCTCCATTGAGATTCAGCAATTCTTGGTTGGGTCTCTGGAATCTGTCCTTTCAACAATGCCCTGGGTAATTCTGATGCAGGTGGTCCACCCAGCAGACTTTGAAAAACCCCAGCTAGTGGGTGAGAAAAGGAGCAGGAGAGAGGTTCACAACTGATGATTTCTGTGTGATGTTATAATAAGCAGGACTTTATTGTGATTTTGTTCAGCTTCTATTGGTTCTAGGCTGTGCCACACAGGACAAAAGACATTACTTCCTAAGCGCTGCTTTCCTGAGAGTGTCCTGGCAAGGGCTCTGTCCTCAGCTACAGAGATAAGAGAGAGCTGGAGGGAGAAGCTAGCCAGAAATTACTGTCATTGCTCTGTTTCAACATTAACTAGAATATACTTCAATTCAATTCTGATGCTAACCACCCAGAGTTAGTATAGACCCCATAAGTCCACAAGACTGCACTTTAGGTGCCAACCAAAATGAGGTCCCTAGGTCATCCACACTTCTGACTGACTAGATATAAATTCAAGGGTTCCTATAACCACCTCAGATTCAATAATTTTCTAGAATGACTCACAGAACTCGCTGGAAGTGCTATTCCTACTACTGCAGTTCTATTATAAAGGATACACATAGGGTGTAATCTGAGAGGAAGTAAAGAGCTTCCATGCCCTCTTCTTGTAGAATTCAGGCACGTCACTCCCTCGGCACATCAGTGTGTCACCAAACAGGAAGCTCCACTGAGCCTTGATGTCCATTGATTTTATTGGAGTTTCATTATGTAGGCATGATTGATTAAATCATTGACCATATGATCAAACTCAATTTCCAGACTGCTCTCCTCCCCAGAGGTAGGACTGGCCCAATGCCTCAACCCTCTGATCACATGGTAGGTCTTTCTGGTGACCAACCCACCTCCTGAAACTATCTAGATGCCATCGTGAGTCACCTCAGTAGCATAAAAAAAAACCACTCCTATCATACTGGAAATTCTAAGCATTTTTGAAACTCTGTGCCAGGCACTGGGGGACAAAGACCAAATATGTTCTTTATTATACACTGTCAACAAACGCAAAGATGTGTGCGTGTGCATATGTACCTGAGTGTGTGCTCTGCATCCTGCTGGAGTCTGGAAACAGAGAAGCCAGACTGATGGGAAGGGAGCTGGAGAGCCTTCTGGGTACATTGTGTCCAAGCTGTGATGTTGCAGAACTCCTGCCAGGCATTCTAACAGATAGACCTTTTCACCTTGGGAAACGCTTGCAGAATCCCTGAAAGCACCTTCCTCCTGCTTCCTATTTTCTTCTTCTTTTTCCCTTTTTTACTTTTTTTTTCCCCCTTCTGACTTTTTCTTCAATACCATAATTGGTTGGTTGGAACAGACTGAAAAACTGTATGAGCCCATTAGGACCTTAATCACCTGTTAAAGATGAGAACACCCAGTGAGGGACAACAGCATTTAATCCTTTGAGGGGAACTAATTGAAATTTGTCTTTCCAACCCATGCCCGAATAAATTCAGTGAGGACGTCAAACATGGAAACGTTGACTCAGATGTCAGCAGTACTAATGGGCTTAAGGATGGTTAGCAGAGAAAAGAGGCTGCCCAGTGAAGGGTATAAGAAGTTCAAGTCCAGTTCAGTGATTTTCCTTCCTCCTGAGCTGGGGCCTGTGTACTATGACTTTTTAGAATAAAAGAACTATATAAATGCAGAGAAACATTATCATAATTACTTTTGGCATAGAGATTTTTAGCTAATGTTATTTTAATAAGAGCCTCTACCAAGGGGGAAAAGGTAAATTACATAAAGCAAAATTTTATCCTGATGTTCTCTGATTTAATGTTCCTCTGCCTGTTTTACTGGATATTTCAAAGTCTCCTAAGAAATTTGTTAGTACCTTAACATGTCTATTATTCAATCCCACAGAAATACTGGGAAAGTCTCAGTGCCAGACATTGTGCTAAGCATTATAGGAAAAGGGAGAACATAGTGGTACAATCTCTGTCCTCAAGGAGCTTATAGTTTAGGCATATGGGGCACAGGTATCTGAACACCTAACAGCAGTACTAGGCAGAATGACATTTTTGTGCAAATTATGTGGGTGCAAACAGCAGAGTGCAGATAATTTCAAAAAGGGATATAGAGACACAAATTCCTGGGAAAGTGGCACTGGAACAGGTCCTAATAAGAATGTGTGGAATGATCACTGCCTTAGAGAGGAAATGCATTCTGTGCCAAGAAAAGAGCCGGAGCAAAGGTGGGGAATTATGAAAACACTTAAGATAAAACATGCAAATATCATGAAGTTTTGCCAATAAATCAACTGATAAAATTGCATACTTTAAAGGACTCTGCTGAGAAATTCTCTGCACTAAAAATGCTTTCTATTCACCTTAAAAAATATTTTTAAGTAGTAGTGGTTTTCAAAATACAGTCCCTAGACGAGAAGCATCAGCATCAGCTGTGAGCATGTTAGAAACGTTGCTTTTCAGATCCCATTTCAGACCTACTATACTAGCGTCTCTGGGGGAGGGTCCCAGCAAAGTGTTCTTACAAGCTCTCCAGGTGATTGCATTGCTTACTAAAGTTTGAGAACCACATAACACAGCTCAGTAATCATTTTCCTTCTTTCTGGTCAATTTTACTTTTCCCTGATCACATGGCTATAAAAATCCTCCTCATCTTAAGTTTCCTACCTCCACTAAAGGCAAATAACTTACTGTGCAGAAGGAAAAAAATGTAGTCAGGAGGGAACCTTTTCAACTTTGCTCGCGATCCACAGTTGAGTCATCTTGAATGGCCTTCTCCGTGTCCTTCCCCTGGTCTTTCACAGTAAAGAACAGCCCCTCCTCTGCAAGCTAACGATTCCCCCATTGCATCTTGGAGTTGGTTCCTTCCACAAGGCCTCCCAACTTTGCCGGTGGGTCATCCTGTGCATCTTTCATCTCTCCTTCCTTTCTGGCTCAATTCTCTCTGCTTGTGAGTGTGATCAGTCTCCAAAGAAACAAGCAATAAAACAAGTCAGCAACTGTAAGAATCTTCCCTTCACTTATCTTTTTAAAAAACCGTCCCTCTCTCATTGGCTTTTGCTTGTCAAACTTTTTGAGCTGAGGAAAATAAATCTGAGGCCAAAGTTCAATGAAAAACATTTATCATATCAAATCCCACTCGAGCTTTTTATGGTTTCTGATTGTTTTTAATGCTTCCTTCATTTAAACTGGGTCTTCCATTGATTGCTGGACTGTGACTGACTACTGGATCTTCCACATTTCTGACTCTTCTGGTGTTTTATAACCCACTTTTCCGGCTCTTGCTTCTTGGTCCTTAAATCTTATTTCCACTTGTTTTCCCTGATTTAGTGGCTGGTAATGGTATCTCAGATGGGCTCAACCATTGACTACATGTTGTTTACTACCAAATGTATGGTGAGATCTCTAACCTTCATTCTGAAGTAAACCTTATTTATAATTGTCATTTGGACATTTTATGCACCTGAAACTGGACTCTTTATTCCCCTAAATTTATTTTTTAAATCTTAATTTATGTCATCTACCTAATATGTCAAAACAGAAACCTGGGAGTCTTTCTAATGCTTTTCTTTTTCCCAAACCCTACATTTATTTTTGTCCCTAAAGCTCATAAATTCAGCCCCAGAAATGGTTATAAATTGTGTTTTATTCAATTACACATCTAGTAGCATGGTAGATTAGGTTTACTGAACAATTCTCCCACTACGAAAAAATAAAGAGTATAGAACATACACACACAAACACACACTCACTCACACACAGCACTAGTATCAAAAGTCAGAAAAAAAGAGACTTTAGAAATTAAACTATTAAATATAGAATGCAAAGCAAGTATATTTAACACATTTAAAGACATTAAAGAGTAATTAAAAATGATTAAGAATCAAGAGACCATAAAATTATTAAGTAGATTTCAAAAAGGAACAAATAAAACTTCTACAAATTAAATATGTACTTGAAATTAAAACCTCAACAGAAGGATTAAGCAGGAGATTAGAAACTGCTAAAGAGAGAATTAGAAAATTAGAAAATAGTTCTGGAGAAATTCTCAAGACTGAAGCACATAGAAAAAGAAATAAAAAATATCAAAAATGATTGAGACATAAAAGATATAGTGAGATCTATGATGTCTAACTGAACTCCAAAAGGAAGAGAGAGATAGAGTGGAAACTGCAATATTCCAAGAGAGAAAAGGCTAGAATATTTAAGAATTAATTAAAAATTCTAATCCTTAGATTCAGAAAGCTTAAAATCATATAGAGTAGAAATAGAAAACCTATACCTAAATATCATGATACTCTAAACACAAAGATATGATCTTAAGAGTACTCAGGATGGAAAGATAAACTACCTCCAAAAGAACAATTAGAGTGACATATGATTCTCAGTTAAAACATGGCAAAGTCCGAAGTCTAGAATCAAGTGTAATTTTGCCTCTCTCGCTCGTTCCTCCAGCTTCATTTACGCCTTAACCAATTCACACCTGATTTATTGTACACAAGTCCAGCCTCTTATCTTTACCTTTACATTGCAGTCCACCTTGCTGCCCATTATCTTTGCTACACCCTCTAAGAGAACCTATTTAAATATNCAAGCAATAAAACAAGTCAGCAACTGTAAGAATCTTCCCTTCACTTATCTTTTTAAAAAACTGTCCCTCTCTCATTGGCTTTTGCTTGTCAAACTTTTTGAGCTGAGGAAAATAAATCTGAGGCCAAAGTTCAATGAAAAATATTTATCATATCGAATCCCACTTGAGCTTTTGATGGTTTCTGATTGTTTTTAATGCTTCCTTCATTTAAACTGGGTCTTCCATTGATTCCTGGACTGTGACTGACTCCTGGATCTTCCACATTTCTGACTCTTCTGGTGTTTTATAACCCACTTTTCCAGCTCTTGATTCTTGGTCCTTAAATCTTGTTTCCACTTGTTTCCCCTGATTCAGTGGCTGGTAATGGTAACTCAGATGGGCTCAACCATTGACTATATCTTGCTTACTATCAAATGCATGGTGAGATCTCTAACCTTCATTCTGAAGTAAACTTTATTTATAATTGTCATTTGGACATTTTATGCACCCCAAAGTGAACTCTTTATTCCCCTAAATTTGTTTTTTAAACCTTGATTTATGGCATCTACCTAATATGTCAAGACAAAAACCTGGGAGTCATTCTAATGCTTTTCTTTTTCCCAAATCCTACATTTATTTTGTCCCTAAAGCTCATAAATTCAGCCCCAGAAATGGTTATAAATTGTGTTTTATTCAATTACACATCTAGTATCATGGTAGATTAGGTTTACTGAACAATTCTCCCACTACGAAAAAATAAAGAGTATAGAACATACAAACACAAACACACACTCACACACACACTCACTCACACACAGCACTAGTATCAAAAGTCAGAAAAAAAGAGACTTTAGAAATTAAACTATTAAATATAGAATACAAAGCAAGTATATTTAATACATTTAAAGACATTAAAGAGTAATTAAAAATGATTAAGAATCAAGAGACCATAAAATTATTAAGTAGATTTCAAAAAGGAACAAATAAAACTTCTACAAATTAAATATGTACTTGAAATTAAAACCTCAACAGAAGGATTAAGCAGGAGATTAGAAACTGCTAAAGAGAGAATTAGAAAATTAGAAAATAGTTCTGGAGAAATTCTCAAGACTGAAGCACATAGAAAAAAAGAAATTCTCAAGATTGAAGCACATAGAAAAAGAAATAAAAAATATCAAAAATGATTGAGACATAAAAGATATAGTGAGATCTATGATGTCTAATTGAACTCCAAAAGGAAGAGAGAGATAGAGTGGAAACTGCAATATTCCAAGAGAGAAAAGGCTAGAATATTTAAGAATTAATTAAAAATTCTAATCCTTAGATTCAGAAAGCTTAAAATCATATAGAGTAGAAATAGAAAACCTATACCTAAATATCATGATACTCTAAACACAAAGATATGATCTTAAGAGTACTCAGGATGGAAAGATAAACTACCTCCAAAAGAACAATTAGAGTGACATATGATTCTCAGTTAAAACATGGCAAAGTCCGAAGTCTAGAATCAAGTGTAATTTTGCCTCTCTCCCTCATTCCTCCAGCTTCATTTACGCCTTAACCAATTCACACCTGATTTATTGTACACAAGTCCAGCCTCTTATCTTTACCTTTACATTGCAGTCCACCTTGCTGCCCATTATCTTTTCTACACCCTCTAAGAGAACCTATTTAAATATAATCACGTCACTCTTCTGCTTAGCATTACTTCTGATTTCCAATCGCAAGCACAATTAGTTGGAAATTGTTTACTTTAGAAGACAAGGCCCTTTTCAACCCGTGTCAGTACCTTTTAGCCTTTCCCAGTTCTCTCCAGTTCTCCTGGGGTCCTGCCTCACTGATTCTCACCAGACCATTAATTTGCATGCTCTTTCATGACCAGCTTTTGAAAATGCTGTGACTCTGCAAGATCTCTCCTCCGAGAGCTCTAATCCTGCCTTTCCTTGTTTGCTTACTACCGTTGGTATTAGTCTACTCGGGTGGCCATAACAAAGCATCATGAACTAAGTGGCTTAAATAACAGAAGTTTCTCTCTCACAGCCCTGGAGGCTGGAAGTCCAAAATCAAAGGGCTGGAAGCATTGGTTTCTCCTGACGCCTCTATCCTTGATTTTCAGATAGCTGACTTCTTGCTGTGTTCTTACATGGTCTTTTCTCTGTGCATACCTACTCCTGGTGTCTCTCTTTCTATAAGGACACCCATCCTATTGAATTAGAGCCACATTCTTATGACCTCATTTAACCTTAATTATCTCCTTAAAGGTCCGATCTCCAAATACAGTCGCATTGAGGAACAGGACTTCAACAGATAAATTTTGGGGAGATACAATTCAGTTTGCAACAGCCTCCTCTTTTAGGACTCGGTTTCTCTGAAATATCCTCTGAATTCTTTCCTGAATACCCTTAGCACTGCACTATCCTGCCCTCCAGGCTCACAGAAAGTTTTCCACTACAAGGTGACTGTACCCTTAACAATGAGTGATAGTGCACATGCGTGCACCTCAGAAACTGTGAACCTTTGGGCTCAGGGACCATATTCCCTTCCAATTTGAATCCACAGAATCTAGAATGCCTGGCTTATACAAGTGCTCAATAAAAGAGAAAGTGATAGATAAAAATATACATTCAAGACCCTAAAATATTAATTTCATCTATTGTGGTATTGTTAATAGTGTAAAGTGGCACTCTCCTTTAGGCAAACAACTCTAACCATGTATGTTACCTTCTGTTAAAGTGATTCAAATTTACCATCCTTGTATGCACACCATGGTAATTGGACAACCTTCACATTAAGTATGTAGACACTGTTCTAAGGGAGCAGGGGCTGGTGGTGAGGAGAAGTATTTCCTGCAGGCTGCATATTTTTCATTTCTTATGCATAATGCATGGAAATTATGAAGAATTTCACCCCTTAGGATGATGTAGCTTTAGGTACAGTTACAGTAGCTGCCTTTTAGAATATGATTGCCTCTAACATACCCTAAGTTAGCCTTCCAAAGTAGCACTGCTTCTTGCATATGTTCTTGCCGTCCTGTGATCATTTATCTTCTCCTTTCTGGTAGGATTGCAGATCAAGATGAAGAAAATTTGAATGTCACTGGTACTTATTTCTTCAGGAGATTCTACAAAGATGCAATTTAGCCTTTGGAGCAATCGGAGTTTTGATAAGTCAGTTCTATTAGAAGAGATTCTTTCATATTTAGAGAGGTGGGGAAGACTACATGTAACTAACAAAAATTCTCATTTCCATTACCACTTACAAAATGCAAAATTAAAGGGAGCTTACAACAACCTGCCTTTAAATGCAGTTTTTGTTATTATTCATATGTGGAGATGCCAACCGATCAGGAGACGAACGTTGTTACTCACAGCTTCGAGATGAGGGCATGCTCCACACATGCGGGGTCACATGGGGCAGCAACAGGCTTGCCCAGGAAGCAGAGGGTGTAATGGGAAAACATGGGCAAGAACTTTGTTTATGGTTTCCATGGGAAGGACAGTCGTGGTGTGTAAATAGGCCTAGGGTTGGCTGGTCTGATCATTTCAGTGGGCTGTGGGGCACAGGGCTATCCTTAGCTGTCTGATGCATGGCTCTGGAGGGAGCAGAGCAGGAGAACAGTGGCCCCGAGTGTGACCACATGGTAGAGGAGGTGGTTGGGGTATGGGCTTCTGATGGGGTGGTTTTCATATGAAAGGCGGGCCAGTCACTTCCTACCTCTAGGAATTGGCTAGCCCTGGGAGGGGCAGTCTCACCAGAGTCAGCAAGGCCCCAGATGTTAAAGCACCAGAATGAAAAGACATGCTTCATTCATAGCCCATTAAGCTCAATAACAGAATCACTTAGGGAGTTTCCAGTCTTTGTCAGAAAGAAAATGAGAGACAAAGGAGGTTGGTAGAATGAGGTACGGTAGGGCAGATGATAAGCTAAACATCCCTTCTAAAAAAGCTTTAAGAGTTTATATCTTCAAAAAAGTGTTAGTAAAACAGGTCCATGTGGGGAAAAGCTCAGTATGTATGTCTGCTATGGACAGCAACAGCATCTCCCACCCCATTAACCCAGCTAATGCTGGGGAAGTTGAGGCACTATTTCTTGTGAGTGACCTCATTGAGTTTTATTAGAGAATGACAGCTGTAATACCTTGCAGCTTTGCTTCCTCCAAACATGAAGATTAGCAACCCCTACGGTTTATTCTTTTGTTTTGTGGACCAATGTAGACCACCACTTGACAGGTTGAGGTGCTTTTCACATCTCCATTCCATGCAGTCCTTTCTGGGTACATCTCTTCTCTGCTGCACGTAATTTGGTACCCTATTAAGCAGCTACTTATCTGATTCTCTCTACACACTCATTGCTGCCAAGAAAATACATTGCTCACCCTGCCTTGCTGCATGTTCTGCCTTGAATTATCTTTCTGTTTTACCACTTGCTGGAAAAACTGCATCTCAGCAGTGCCCAAACTCCCCTGGGAAAGACATCTATCAACACAGACGTGTTTTTCCCCTTAGGAGTCTGTCCATTTTGGTGCCTCTTATTAAGCCTCATAGGTTCCTATTCATCAAAATCATGCCAAGAAAGCCTTGAATTCTTTCTGAGGTGCATATTCAGCAGAATGCCAAGGAAGAGCAGAGACACTCAGAGGGAAAGCATTGAAAGAATGTGCAAATTAGCCTTCCTATTTTTATTCAAAAAACCCAAAAATGCAAAGGCATGTATTGAAATTTTAAATAAAACCTATTCTTGACAACTAAAATCTCTATGCCTATCCTCCTCTGTCATTAACTATCCAAGGAAGCAGAGAAGCTGGAAAAATGCAAAGGCATGTATTGAAATTTTAAATAAAACCTATTCTTGACTTAACTAAAATCTCTATGCCTATCCTCCTCTGTCATTAACTATCCAAGGAAGCAGAGAAGCTGGTGGTCAAGAAATAAGGTTAGGAATATCCTGAGGCTGGTTATTCAGCAGAAAAGGATGCATGGACTTTTGTTTATCTATGTATTTCCATAGAATGCCTAACGTGGACTAAACCAATGTGAGTGGAAAAATGTCACTTATGTTACAGGATGTTAGAAGAAAGCCATGCTGAGATGGAAACTGTGACATGCATCCACCTTAGAAATCATGTTGAATTTGAGTGTATGTCCGCTGTAATAGATTATCCAGGAATTGAACTGTAATTAGGTTGGAAAGATGTTAATGATTATGCTATTTTTAGAAGAAATAATTACCTGGTGATAAGGACATATAACTGCAACTCTGTAGTGGCTGATGGGGGTTATGGTCATTGACGGGAAGCCAGGAGACAAGATGTTTCTCCTGAAAAGTAATAAGTACTCTTGTTTTGTTAGAAAACAGGCATGGGGTCCTCTTCTAGGAGTTGTCTGTTTCTATGCGTGTAATTAATGTCTTTTCAGAATATGCTGGCCTGGATTGGAGGCTCAATTGAAAGGAAGAAAGCAGAGGGCTGTGTGCCCAGGACAGGTCAGTTGACTTCAGATGACCATCTCATGCGTAGTTCAAAAGTCACAGGGTGTAGCGGTCAGCAGAAAGAGTGGTTTTTGCCTAAAGAGGAAAAGTGGCATTGGACCACATGTCAGGACAGTGGCTCTCCAGGCAACAAAGGAACAGAAAGGAAGAGGAAGATTTTCCAGCAGAAAGAGAGGTGGGCATAATCTTGGTTCTCTTTTTGGGTGAAGTTTAAAGATTGCTTTTTATACCTTATACCCTCTTTGTCCGTAAACTGTTAGCTTGATAAGTGAGGTGACAAGCACTGGCAGTGGTGCCCGGACTTCCCTTTAAATGACCAGGGAAAAGAAGCATGGAGAACACACCTGGAGTCCATTCTGCTGGTCAGTAGTTCCCCAGGGAGATCGACGACGTCTATCAAAGATTTCCCCCCATCCTGATGTAGCCTAGTTTGCTGATATTTGGTTTCTGGCTTGTGGGTTTGAGATTACACTGTCTCCATTATGTTCTTATAAATAGCACTGGATATTGGCAGCACATGTAATGAGTTCCAGCCCCCAGAGAGTCATTGAAGGTGTGCTCTGCCTGCATCCACCTGATTTTCCTCAGATCAGCCATGGGCTATGCTTTCTGGAGATATTATACTGGAATTATTTAGGTTGCAAGCATTGTATTTGCAAATAAAGGGTTAGAGATAGAATTTGAGATTCTAAAATGGAGTCAAACAGGAAAAAATTGGAAGAGATTATTTAGTTTACATTCACACAGGCCTAAAGGATTAATGTCAGAATGTGCAACTGCATCCTCCCTGCCCAGAACATAGTCTGGGGTCCAAGATTATTTTGCTTAGTTGTAAAGATATTTGTGCATTTAAAATTCCCAAACTGAATAATATCACATTAGATATGATGGATGAGAAAAAAAAGGTAAAACTATTATCAGAAAGACTTGAAAGCTAGGGAAATGGTCTCTGGGGATAAACACCCTATTCCTTTAATTTATACTAGTGGGATGTTCGGTAAGAAGAGTGGCATGCAGAGCCCACCTGAAGGGGCCCTTAGGTGGACAGGTGTTAGGGTATCCCCGATTCAATTCAGGTGTGTATTTGAATTTCACCCTTAACTGTCTCCTCACTAACATCATGGAACACTCAATAAACATGTAATTAGTGCTTTTCAAAATAATGCAAATATGGGCATAATCTTGGCTCTCTCTTTGGGCAAAGTTAGCAGATTGCTTTCTACACCTAGTGCCCTCTTTGTTTATAGAATTTTACCTTGAAAAGCCAGGTGACTATACTTCAGGTAGAAACAACATTTGCTGTCTGAGAAGTGGAGATCACTTTGTTTTCTGGCATTTTCCCAACTTCCAGCAAAAGGCCTCTGGTTCAGAACAGTCTGTTCCAGTATCAGCCACAAGTGGACTAGAAGCCAGAAGGTTGGCTGCTCCTACGTGCAGCTGTCCATTTGTGTGAACTCCTTCACAAACCTCGGCTCTCATCTCTTCAATGATCCCCTAGGTTGTGAATTATATCAAAGCTTGCCGCCAGCTCTAAAATCATAATCTCGTGTTTCTGTGAAATCCAATTGTGGAGGTTTTTCATGTTAGATGTTTTCTCGGAGACAAACTACAGAAATTAAAAAGTATAGGACACTTTTTAGATGGAGTCATTTCCATGAGGGAGATTATGATTGGGATTTGCCATTTCAGTTTGTCTGCAGACGTTTTCATAAGAGTGGCTGAGAAAGGATGTCTTGCTTCCAATCTTTTCAACTATGCCTTCCCTTTTTGGAGGGAAGCAAGATCTTTTGCAAGAAAATAGTTGCTAAAAACATGTCCATCGAACCCTGTTTTAAGACAACTTTTGATTGAAGCTGTAGGTTACTGTAAGAAGAGTTGCAGTTTTCTTGTTCTATGTGAATTTGTTGCTCTTGTTCTATGTGAATTTGTTTGCAGATGGAGTCTTAACATACAGCTGCTTATCTAAGTGATAACTATTTTTGTGGGGTTTGCGAGGCTTGGAACCAAGAACTAGCTTTTCAAATACGTGTTTTATAAAAGGATTGACACAGGCTTAGACACACAAAGGTTTGACACAAACCGGGTCAGTTGCCTTCAAGCAAGCTCCCACACACATTCACACGAACACACGCAGGCTCAAAGGGAACCTTGCTCCCACTCATCAGAATTAATTTTGGGAATGCTGATTTTTAATTTGGCACTCAGTATGCAGCCCAGCTATGGAGTGAATATCTGGGCAGGAGGGATGCACCACCTTGCAGGCCACTGCTGATTAAAAACACAGTGGAAGCAAGGAGAAAAATGAATCCAAAAGAAAGAAGGGAGCAGCAGGAGTCTGGATTTCCAAATCTGCTTAGGTTCTCAGATCCCTTGTTTTGATAGAGTCTCAGGAGACTAACAGATGCCGTATTTTCGGTCTCGTTCCTGAGATATGCTGTTTGCTTTTGCTTTTTGTTTGGGGTTTTGTTTTTTCCTTGTAGACATTTTTGCTCTTGTCTGAGAAAACTAGGGTGTAAAACTTTTAGGAACTTAACATGAAGGCTTGAGATCAAATGAAAGGGCAGAAATTTAGCAAGCAGCTCACATGTCTGAAAAGGTAGTTTTGACTTAGAAAAATACAGGTAGGAAAACACTTTGAAAGAGAAATGTTTTGTCTGGTTTCTGCTGAACCACCTGATAACAACTTCCAAATTATAATCTGCTCATTTGAAAATAATTTTTCTATGTAAATCAGTGTTTACTTTTATTAAAATTATATATGCTTGTAGTTCAAAGATCCATATAGTCTTTCTATGAGTCTTGTTACAAAAAACCCAGCCTTCTGGACTTCTCCTCCTTTCCCATTTCCTCAGGGAAGCAACTTTCAACTCTTGTAACTGATGTTCTTTGAATTTACCTACAAATCTCTAAAAAACATGCATGTATCTCTACTTCTTGATTCTTCAGTTTCATGTATTATCTATTAGCTACTTACTGTGAGGATTAGCTCTCTTTTACCACCTCCACACCCCATGTACCCACACGTGCTGCAACCCTCCTGTTCACACTTGCTTTATAATTTTGGTTAGATCAGTATTTAGTGTTTGTATTATGACTGGGTAAACACTCTTTACAGCTGAACAATTATTATTCTCATTTCCTGCCACAACATATTTTTCTTCCCTAGAGTTAATAATTATGGGTTTTAAAATTCCTTTTGCTTCCTTTCCTGTCATTTTTGTTTCTAATCAATAATTAAATTTGAACCTTTCATCCAGTGGTATAAATCTCTACAAAACATGTTGAACACATTAGGTATTCTATCAATTTCGTGTTTTTGGAGAAATCTCTCCTGGAGTGCCCTTCCCTGCTCTTATGTGATTGGGTACAGTTGCAATCTTGACATCATCAGTCTTCGTCTCTATCCTGGTCATTTCCTTTGCT
>NW_007735020.1:61264-62929 GCF_000696425.1 Galeopterus variegatus
GTTTTTCTAAGAGCTTTTTAAAGAGTAATAAAATGGGTGAGTAGGACCTTGCATTTAATATCCTCCATTTATTTACCTCTGTTTTATTATTTCACTGCTGTACTTTGATTGGAAGAACATATTGATATTTGCTACCACTCAGTCATAGCAATATTTTCTCAAAGTTGGGATGGACTGTAGGGGCGATTTGGTATAAACCATTTATTTAATACAAATTACCAGATTGTGAACCCCGGCTCTGTCATTTAAAATCCCTAAGTCACATGTTGGAGTTTAGATTACTCATCTGTTAAACAGGTAGAGTGATAGGTGGTTCACCAGGCTCTTTTGAGAATTAAAGCCCATAATATAGTCAAAGAAACATAATCAAGTGTCTGACATATTGTAGGTACTTTCTTTATATTAGTTAAATCTCAGTTTCTCTAGATTATGAATCAACAGAAGCTCAACATTATAGACAGAGTAAAATCTACGTATGAATTCACGCTAAACCTCACTTATGAGAGACAACATTTATTATTATTGTCAGTAGCCCAAGAGAAGACATTCTTACTCAAAGCCGGCATGTTCCGTGTTAACTCACACAAGCACAGATTCCCAGAAAAGCTGAATAAAAGGTTGATTTAAAGGAAAGCCAAAGAATGCTGCATTACTTTCAACCTGCTTTTGATTTTTATTTAGGGACATGGAGTCACCCCAACTGTTTATAAATATTTGGCATGCGAGTCGGTGCACGTTTTCATTGGCTGTCTTATCACTAAGACTGGATTATGAATATCCCACTGCATCGTGACACCGCTATGCTGGCTTCCAGCCTATTACATGTTTCTGTCCTACTGAGCAGTTTGAGGAAGCTCCAGGGACTGTGCAGAGAAAGTTTACTTAAATCAAAATGAGAAGCAGGATGGTAATGCAATTTTCAAACTGGTCCTATCNGGGTACAGTTGCAATCTTGACATCATCAGTCTTCGTCTCTATCCTGGTCATTTCCTTTGCTTCTCTTTGTACGCTGTCTTGGAATTTCTCTTTTCCTGGATCCCATTTGGTCTTTTTTTTTTTTGCTTATTTGCTTAATTTGTTGGACTATATTTTCTGGTAGCTTCTTGAGAAAGAGTGCATTAGGTGTAAATTTTTGAGTCAATGGCTTTATTCTACCCTACGTTTAGTTGCTAGCTAGGCAGAGAGTAGAGATTTAGGTTGAAAACCATTTAATAGTGTAGAAATTAATAAAGAAAGCAGAACAATATCCAGACATAATAGTCAGCTTGTGATAAGCTATGCTATTGTAACAACCCCCAAATTTTCAATCACATACAACAATACTAGGTTTTCTCGATCATGTTTCATGCTGTCAGCTATATGTTGGCTGTAATTAAGCTCCATATGCCTTCTCACCTTAAGATTTAGGATGCAGTAGCAGTCCCCATCTGAGCCACGCCATTCACGCATCAAGGAGAAGAGTAATAGGTCTGTGACCCTTAAAGCTTCTGCTCTAATGTCTTTGGCTGAAGAATGTCCATGGCCAAGCCTGACAATGGAGAGCAAAATACATTTCCAGTGCAGGAGGATATTACAAGTTATATGACAACAGAAGCCAACTTATTATCGTCTTATAGAAAGGAGAGGAAATAATTGGAAAAAATGTTACAGCCAAACGTATACAGT
>NW_007735020.1:64524-70619 GCF_000696425.1 Galeopterus variegatus
GTCTTATCACTAAGACTGGATTATGAATATCCCACTGCATCGTGACACCGCTATGCTGGCTTCCAGCCTATTACATGTTTCTGTCCTACTGAGCAGTTTGAGGAAGCTCCAGGGACTGTGCAGAGAAAGTTTACTTAAATCAAAATGAGAAGCAGGATGGTAATGCAATTTTCAAACTGGTCCTATCATAGAATACAGGTATATTTAATTCTTGAAATCTGTAGAAGTCAGAAAAACTGTACTACTTTTGTGGGAAATTTTCCTCCTACAACTTTGATTTTAGAAAACTTGGGTTTTGACCTCTAAGTATACTTTGGGCATATTGGAAAAGAAGCCCCTAGCTCAGTGCATATTGCCATTTTGGTAATGCCACAGGTAAATCATGTCTGATAGCACACTAATGGCTATCGCTGCCCCTTGGACTTTTCCCAAGAGAATTGTATTTCTTGGGTGGGAATGACGAAGCTGTTATTTACTGTTCATAATCTCCATAAGGTGCCTTCAATAGATTTAAACTCTATTCCTTGATACACAGGTACCTCTCTCTTCTTCTCTGTCACTTTATTTTTTCTTTAAAGAATTTATATTGGTCTCTGTCTTCTCTTCTGACATTTGTCTCTATGTTTGAAATGACTATAAATAATGCAGAACTTAACAGCTGCATAAACACCATATTCAAGTCAGGATCAAAAATCCCTTACCCTTAACATTTTTCTTTCTAATAGAAATCTATGCTTACAGTTCTTGGGGGAAAAATTATGTTGGTGAAAACTAAAAATATATTAGCTTTTGATAAATGAATCTCCCAAGCCTAGGAGTTTATTATAACTTAATCTAAAATGCTTAAGATGAATATTTGTTCCTTGGGTATGAATGGTAGGGCATTAAATAGGCTTTCCAGGACTGGATTTTAGTTTTTGTCTTACTTTAGTAGGGCTGCTGTAACAAATGACCACAAACCTGGTGGCTTAAAACAACAAAAATTTATGCTTTCGCAGTCCAGGAGGCCAGAAGTATACAATCAAGGTGCCGGCCGGGCTGCACTCTCGGCCAAGGCTCTGGGGGAAAACCCTTCTTTGCCTCTTCCAGTATTCCTCAGCGCATGGCCACCTCTCTCTCTGTGCCCCTCTTCACATTCCCTTCTCTGTCTCTCTCAAAATCCCCTCTGCCTCTCTCGGAGGAATACAGGTGATTGCATTTAGGGTTCTCCTGGGTAATCCAGGCTAGTGTCTCCTCCCAGGTTCTGTGATTTCCTTGGACTTCGCAGCCTCCAAAATTGTGAGAAATAGACTGTGGTTTTAACAACAACAACAAAAGGCCTGCAACTTAGTCACATCTTTTGCCATATACGATAGCATTGCAGGTTCCAGGTTCCAGGAGTTTGATGTAGATATACATCTTTTGGAGGGCATTTTTAGCCTCCTACTTATTATTCTAACTGCCCATGGTGATAAAATCAAGTGAGATTTTTTTTTTCTGGTGCATACAGGTACTTTCTGAACCTCTGGGGAACACCTTCATCAGGCTTATGAGTCTCCGTTAGGAGGTTCCTTGGTTCAAGTTCAGTCTGAGACCATTGGCTTTCACTGTCCTCTGAATCCTTCTCACTTGTTTTCTAACGCGGGCACACAGAGGTTTTCCTGTCTTCTTTTCCACATTCAGCAATAAGTTGAGGGGATCGATTGGGGCTATCTCAGATTTAAGAAGGGAGGTAGCACACTATTTGATGTATAATGGTGGATTAGTCTTTCGGAGGGAACTCCCAGGAATAATTCCCTCCAGTACTTGTCTGTTGAGGGCTTCTCTGACTTTCTTTGGGGTTTATAGGCTTTGATAGTCAGGTCAGCTCACTGGGATCTGATTCTGGTTTCTGCTTTCTGGTCTCCATTTCTCAGGGGCAAGTGAAGGAGAGAACAAGCATTAGTAGGTGTCAGAGGAAATCAAGATGAAAAGGTGACATGTGTACCTCTTTTTCATCAGCACTGTTAGAACAAACTATCAGCAAAATTGGGATATCTATCCACATACTATGATAATTTCTGTACCTATAGTAACCATGCCCCAAACATCAAGTCCAGAACTAGACTAAGTCTGCTGAGTCCCTTCCTGCATTGGACTTGGTTTGGGGCAGTCTCTTCTTTCACAATTGGAAAAAGGAAGTACATTTCTGTCTCTCAATGTGTTGCTGTGATTTCGATTCAGTCGCAGTAAGTGACTGACAATGTAAGAAGGGCCACTGCACACCCTTTCTTCCCTTTGGATTCAACGTTAAAGAAGTTTCAGCATCTCCATTTCTCCAGCTCTATAGTCCACCCCTGTCTTGGGCACATTCTCCTCTGATGTTAACAACAGGGATAAGACTTTCTTGTCAGAGCTGTGGCTGTTCCTCTGTGGACTTCGATTTTGCTAACGTGGACACAGTTGGTGAGAACAGGACTTGGACAAACACCCACTACTAGGCTTCCAGGTGATGCCTCACCACACAGTTACTTACAACCCCCAACTTCCCAGCCATATAAACAAACATTTTGACTAACTTGCATTTGAGATGATATTTAAACTCCCTTGATACCTTCTGGAGAACCCATTGAATGACCACAGTTTTACTTTGCAAGATCTGTTTTTACAATTTGTTGNATAGCATTGCAGGTTCCAGGTTCCAGGAGTTTGATGTAGATATACATCTTTTGGAGGGCATTTTTAGCCTCCTACTTATTATTCTAACTGCCCATGGTGATAAAATCAAGTGAGATTTTTTTTTTTTTTTCTGGTGCATACAGGTACTCTCTGAACCTCTGGGGAACACCTTCATCAGGCTTATGAGTCTCCGTTAGGAGGTTCCTTGGTTCAAGTTCAGTCTGAGGCCATTGGCTTTCACTGTCCTCTGAATCCTTCTCACTTGTTTTCTAACGTGGGCACACAGAGGTTTTCCTATCTTCTTTTCCACATTCAGCAATAAGTTGAGGGGATCGATTGGGGCTATCTCAGATTTAAGAAGGGAGGTAGCACACTATTTGATGTATAATGGTGGATTAGTCTTTCGGAGGGAACTCCCAGGAATAATTCCCTCCAGTACTTGTCTGTTGAGGGCTTCTCTGACTTTCTTTGGGGTTTATAGGCTTTGATAGTCAGGTCAGCTCACTGGGATCTGATTCTGGTTTCTGCTTTCTGGTCTCCATTTCTCAGGGGCAAGTGAAGGAGAGAACAAGCATTAGTAGGTGTCAGAGGAAATCAAGATGAAAAGGTGACATGTGTACCTCTTTTTCATCAGCACTGTTAGAACAAACTATCAGCAAAATTGGGATATCTATCCACATACTATGATAATTTCTGTACCTATAGTAACCATGCCCCAAACATCAAGTCCAGAACTAGACTAAGTCTGCTGAGTCCCTTCCTGCATTGGACTTGGTTTGGGGCAGTCTCTTCTTTCACAATTTGAAAAAGGAAGTACATTTCTGTCTCTCAATGTGTTGCTGTGATTTTGATTCAGTCGCGGTAAGTGACTGACAATGTAAGAAGGGCCACTGCACACTCTTTCTTCCCTTTGGATTCAACGTTAAAGAAGTTTCAGCATCTCCATTTCTCCAGCTCTATAGTCCACCCCTGTCTTGGGCACATTCTCCTTTGATGTTAACAACAGGGATAAGACTTTCTTGTCAGAGCTGTGGCTGTTCCTCTGTGGACTTCGATTTTGCTAACGTGGACACAGTTGGTGAGAACAGGACTTGGACAAAAACCCACTACTAGGCTTCCAGGTGATGCCTCACCACACAGTTACTTACAACCTCCAACTTCCCAGCCATATAAACAAACATTGTGACTAACTTGCATTTGAGATGATATTTAAACTCCCTTGATACCTTCTGGAGAACCCATTGAATGACCACAGTTTTACTTTGCAAGATCTGTTTTTACAATTTGTTGCAAAAAGAAATCATACACTGTTATAATCTCTGTGAAAGAGTTCAGGTGTTGGCATCTATAACCCTGGTTGTGTAGATAAACTCCTTTTTGGAAAATGCTGTCTGCCCTTCTAAGAAAAAAATAACCTTATTTGACCATCAGTTTAAGGATTAAAAAATATGACAGCATCTTATCCCAAAGACAAAATTATTGTTCCCCTCTTAAACCTTGCCAGGACCAATGGATCCTTTCCCATCATGTATTTCAGAGGTTCAGCTTGTCTTCACACAGGACGTTTGGAACGTGCTTTTTAAACGTTAGTGTACATGCAAATCAACTGGGGATCTCGTTAAAATGCAGATTCTGATTAAGTGGGTCTGACATGAGGTCTGAGATGCTGCATCTCTAACAAGCTCCCAGATGATGCCTGTGCTGCTGGCCAGTGGACCACGCTTTGACTGGTAAGATTGTAGAAACACTGCAGAATAAAAGCAATGAAAATATGGTATTTAGAAAAAAATTCTTCTTTGGGAAATAATTGATTAACTTCAGCTGGAATCTGAGCACACAGCTCATCTTGGAAACTGAGCACGTAGCTTCTGGATCCTGAACCCCATAATTATGTAGATTATTTTTGCCATGTAATCTCTTGCTTTTGCCTGAAGAGAATGACAGCTATGAAGTTGACCTCCTCACCCACACCCAATCGCCACGACCCACTTTCTTCTACTGCAGGGGCAGTGCATGTCACAGGGATGAATGTACATACCTGCCTGGGTGAATACATGACTTTTCAGGAAAAACATTTCTTTTCTGACAGGAATAGTAAACCGAAGGGAGGTGATTTGGTTCGTACTTGTAAAAAACAAGCTGACAGATGAAAGTAAACATAACCAACAATATTTTTATGCTTGGGTCAGCCATGCTGAAGTCAGCTCTTCTATTGTATAAGTTTACAAATGTGCAAAGATATTTTCAGTTGGGCTTTTTTTCCCCACTTGTGACTGAAAGCATTTTGATTAATACTTTTGCAGAGATTTAGGTCAACTGGCCCTCTAAAAGCTGTTTCCTCACTTGGGTTTCTCAGAAAGCAAAGCTTGAGGCCAAAGCTTCCGCACTACTACTTTATTAGGAAGCACAATCCAGAGAAGGAAGAGTGAAAAAAAAGGAAAGAGAGGCAGGGAAGAAGAATCAGCGACATCAAGGTGTGTCAGAGAGCTGACCATGGCTTGGTATCAGCTCAACTGATGCTAAATCTCGTAGGATCCCATGCTGAGAGACTGTATAAACTCACGTGTCTTAGGAGTCCGCTTGGTGGGAGGAAGTCAGAGGACTTTATTTATCTGCCGTTCTTTCGCCCATTGGGTAAAGCTTCGCCCTGTGGTGTATTAATTTACTTATACTTCTGGGTTGTATATGCATGGACACCCGATCATTTGACATTACAAGTGTCAGCAATAATAGAGCCTTGGGTCAGAAAGCAAAAAGGACGACCGAAGCAGGAGGGACAGCCTTTTTGGATCATCCTTGTATAAAGTTGGCTCCTCACTACAGAGGCATCTGGGGCAGAACAAAGGTCGAAGTTCCTGGAGACAGGCGAATAGGAGAAGATCTAAGCTGGTGCGTTCTGATGCTGTCTTCTAAATCTGTGCGCTCCATTCTCCATAATAGCGATTGAAAATCTCTGCCTGTCCCAACAATCTCTCCTAGGCAATATTTTATTCAGTGTGATTTTTTGCTGAAGACCTAGTAGTTGAGAGTCCCCTGGTGATACCAGGTATGTTAGTTTTCTAGGGCTGCTATGCCCAAATTCCAAAAATTAGGTGACTTAAAATAACAGAAATTTATTCTCTCACATTTCTGGAGGCTAGAAGTCCAAAATCAAGGTGTTAACAGGGCTGTGCTCCTTCCAAAGCCTTTAGAACAGAATCCTTCCTTGACCCCTCTAGCTCCTGGTGTTTCTTGGCTTTCCTTGCCTTGTGGCAGCATCACTCCTGTCTTTGTCTCCACCGCTGCATGGCCTCCTTCTCTCTCTCTCTCCTCTTCTTGTAAGGACACCAGTAGGTAGGATCCATTCTAAATCCACTAGGATTTCATCTTGAGATTCTTAACTAATTACATCTGCAAAGACCCTATTTCTTTCTTTTTTTTTTTTTTTTTTTTTTTTTTTTTTTTTTTTTTCCGTGTCC
>NW_007735020.1:71619-74374 GCF_000696425.1 Galeopterus variegatus
TCCGAACCCTCGGGCGGGAGCGCCGCCGCGCTTCCCAAGCGGCGCACTATCCAGTGCGCCACCGGGCCGGCCCTCAAAGACCCTATTTCTAAATAAGGTCACATTCTGAGGTTCCAGATAGAAGTGAACTTTGGGGGCCATTATTCAACCTATTACACTGGGGTGATGTTGTAAGGATGGAGTGCAGTTGGTTTATAGCATTGTGCGTGATCTCATTGACTTCATGATGCACACGAGAATGACCTGTGTCCAGCATGACTTCAGCTCAGAAGAATATTTTTTGTGTATAGCTCTTCCTTACAATTCTAAATAGCTTAAGTCATTCACCACATTTCAGCATAATTCTGATTCTTTTCAAACTCATTGCTCCCCTGTTAAAATAGCAACCATCATGAGTCTGTGATGGGTGAGTGGTTAAGGTGTTGGGCTTAAAAATAGCAACCCATATCCCAGAATAAGCAGTGGGGGAAGGGGGCATGAATTTAGGATGCAAATATATTTTAATGTATCCTGAGGGTGCTCATTCAGTAACTTTATCTTCTTTTGGGGGCCCTTGTTCTGCAATGAGATATAAAGCACCAACAAATTAATATTTGAAAATCCCAGTTGAAATTTTCAGCATGCCTACCCACCCACTCACAGAATCCAAGAGCTTAAGGTGCCACCGAGAATCATGCCAATTATTACTAAAGTTCACTGAAGACAAGGTAAACATCACAATAAGATTGATTAGATAGCACAAGAATGGACAGCATAAAAATCCTAATGCTAATAGTATCCTCAGCAAACAAAGAAAGTATAAAATGTCCTGAAATACAAAGTAAAGATGGATTATTTCCTGGGGTGCAAATCAAACTGATAAAGCAAAATTTGAGACATTCAATTTCTCAAAAACAGAACTTTTCCTGGGACCAGTCTTGGATATCATCTCTATTTGCTCTATATTAGTCTGGGTATCAATTTTTAAACTCCTAATGAGTGAATGAATAAATGAATGTTTATCTTATTTAGGCCTTTGTATTACATACTTGAACTCTGTTTAGTGATATCTGAAATTCCTTTAACTGGAATCCTAGCTGTTTCTTCTTCATTTAGTGATCAGGCTGAAAAATCACGGGAAAGATGCCACAATAGCTTAAATCTACACTAAGATACACACGATATATCGAAGTCTCTTCTGAAAGTATGTGTTAATTCCAGGGTGACATAGAGGCCCATGAATGACCTTGAGAAAGTTCAGAGAGCACACATATTTACACTGTAGAATTTCCACCTCAGGCCTAACTTCAAATACCCCCATCCTTGGAGAATGGAACCATGTGTTAATTCCAGGGTGACATAGAGGCCCATGAATGACCTTGAGAAAGTTCAGAGAGCACATATATTTACACTGTAGAATTTCCACCTCAGGCCTAACTTCAAATACCCCCATCCTTGGAGAATGGAACCATAGCTTAATTTTCCACCACTGTATCACCTTGTAATGTAGCCCTAAAGATTAGTGGGGGAAGTAGAACTCTTGGAACTAAGTATAAATCAGAGCTCAGAGTTAGAATAAGAAAAAATGTGAGACAGTAGTGGTCATTGATCTTTCAGTTCGCAGACAAACAAATCACAATATTACAATAGAGTTCAAAGAATTTTGGGTGAATTCTGTGGCCACCACATTCTGCCCACATTGATTTGTTGGCTTCTCCTCAATGAAGTGGCAGGAAGAGTCAGCATGAATTAGAATTCAGGCCAGGATTGTCTGGTACAGTTTTTCAGCTCAATGACTTTTACTCAACAGACAAAACATTATTGGTTAGGAGAGGTATCTTACTGAAGAAGACATATAAATGGTACATGAAAAAATGTTCAACGTCACTAATCATCAGAGAAATGCAAGTCAAAACCACATTGAGGAATCATCTCACCCCACTTAGCTTGGCCAGTATTAAAAAGACCAAGGATAAAAAATGCTGGCGAGGATGTGGAGAAAGGGGAACCCTCCTACACTGTTGGTGGGACTGTAAAATTGTATAGCCACAATGGAAAACAGTATGGAGGTTTCTGAAACAACTACAGATTAAACTACCATATGATCCAGCAATCCCATTTCTGGGCATATACCGAAAGGGATGGAAACCAACATGTTGAAGGGATACCTGCACTCCCACGTTCACTGCAGCTCTATTTATAGTACCCAAAATATGGAACCAACCTAAATGTCCAACAAGGAATGATTGGATAAGGAAAATGTAGTATATATACTCAATGGAATACTACACAGCCATAAAAAAAGGAAATTCTACCATTTGCAGCAACATGGATGTGCTTGGAAAAAATTGTGTTAAGTGAAATAGGCCAGACAGAAAAAGAAATACTGCATTTCCTCACTCATAAGTGGTGAAAAGAAAAGGAAAGGAAAGGATTGAAAAGAAACGAAAAGAAAAGAAAAGAAAAGAGGCCCACAATAATACATTGATCTTTCAGAAGGAGAGAACAAATCTGTGGTTACTAGAGGTGGGAGATGGTAAAAGAGAAGGGGCTTGGAGAGAGATTGGGTTAGGGGCATAAAGAATAATTAGGATTTGTAATAATGAATATACTAACAATATATATAAATTTGATCAACACATATTGTACAGAGGTGATACTGGTCAATACTGTACTCCCAAAGTATGTGTAATCAATTATGCTTCAATTAAACAAACAAACAACAAAAAAGAGGTATCTTATTGAGATCAGTGAAGAAAGAGGGCAGGAGGGGCTA
>NW_007735020.1:74444-76886 GCF_000696425.1 Galeopterus variegatus
GAAAAGAAAAGAGGCCCACAATAATACATTGATCTTTCAGAAGGAGAGAACAAATCTGTGGTTACTAGAGGTGGGAGATGGTAAAAGAGAAGGGGCTTGGAGAGAGATTGGGTTAGGGGCATAAAGAATAATTAGGATTTGTAATAATGAATATACTAACAATATATATAAATTTGATCAACACATATTGTACAGAGGTGATACTGGTCAATACTGTACTCCCAAAGTATGTGTAATCAATTATGCTTCAATTAAACAAACAAACAACAAAAAAGAGGTATCTTATTGAGATCAGTGAAGAAAGAGGGCAGGAGGGGCTAGGAATATCAGAATAAGGGACATACCCCTTATCTAAAGAGACTGTGACCTTAAAGTCTTCTTTAATTGGTATCGTTATTGCATATCATATTATAATTGCAGAGAGTATAACCTCAATGTCAACTGGGTGCCACTAGCTTATGTTTCTGGGAGAGAGTTGCTTTAAGAGTTTTTCTTTACATCTGGTGTGTCAATATGGTCTGCCTGCCACATGGCAGATCTCAGCTTTTCTCCTCTCAAGGAGTCTCTGACAGTTTCCAACCCGGTTGCTGGTGCACGGATTCCCGTCCTGTTCTGGACTGCACTGGTCACTCCACTGACCACCCTCCCCACCTTCACTGACACCTGAGGCACCGGTTCTCCCAGCTCGTGCTGCTCAGACTACTCCAAGGTTTCACCTGGTTCAGATCACCAGGATGGTCTACCTGGTGGCAACCTCTTTCTCTCTCTCTCTCACTCTCCTTTTGGGAAATGATAAAAATCTGCTATTTCATGTAAACTTTCAGAGCAGAAATTTAATCACAAACTTTGGGGTATACATGTATTATGAGAAGGCTTTGTTTAACATGTAGAATCCTTCACCTGCCCCCGAATATTCTGATTCATTTGGTTTGGGGTCCAATGCAGAATTTTCATAGATCCTCCTGATGTAAAAATGTGGTGTTTTGTTCAATACTTTAAGGTATTAATTTGCTTTTTTCTTCTTGCTCCCTCTGCCCTTTTCTTCTTCATCTCAGTCGATCGATAGCCTCTTCCAAATTTCTTAAAGAGGTATTAAGCAAGGTGGAAAGCGAAAAAAAGTTACTTTTCTCACTGCCTTTTGTTTCCAAAAGTCTTATTTCTTAGACTAGAGGGATTCGAAATGATCATCCTGTTTTTTCTTCACAACACTGAGGATCAGGTTAGAGACCCAAAGGAGAAATGCAGGGAGCACCTAGGTCAATGGACACACAGACAACTTTGCCAGGAATATCCAAATCCTTTGGTGTGGGGAGAAACCAGCAACAATTTACCAGATCTGGAGGGTTCATGCATGCTTGGATGAACAATGTGTGCACAAAATCAAAGTGGACAGTGGCCAAACACCAGCTGCCCCTCTACCCTGATGCCGTGGAGCTTCACAAGAGCCCCGTGTACTGCGGCACAGCATGAGAGTGGGCAGAACCTCAGGAATGACAGCAGCTAACAATAACATCACACTTTCATATTCCAAGCATTGTTCTGAAGCTTTCCATAAATTAACTCATTTGTTTCTGCCAAGCTTTATGAGGAATGTATTATTTAGCTCCATTTTATAGATGAAGAAACTCAAGTACAAACATAGATGTTAAATAACTTGCATAAGTTCACATAGCTAACAAGTGGCCAAGCTAAGATTCAATCACTGGAGATGTGGGATCTGTCTTAATCTGCTCTGGCTGCTACATCAGAATGCTATAAACTGGGTGGCTTAAACAGCATACATTTGTTTATCACAGTTCTGGAGGCTGTGAAGTCCAAGATCAAGGTGCTGGTAGATTTAGGTCCTGGTCGGGACTCTCTTCCTGGGGTGCAGACAGCTGTCTTCTCACTGTGTCCTCACATGTGGAGAGAAAGAGCTCTGGTGATCTCCCACTTTTTATAATGGCACTAATCCTATCATGGAGGCTCTAGCCACATGAGCTCGTCCCAAAGGCCCCATCTCCTAATACTGTCACATGGGGGTTAGGGCATCCCCATAGGAATTTTAGGAGGACACAAATGTTTTGTGTATAACAAGACCAGAGCCTGTGATCTGAATGAAAAGACTGCAGCTTAAAACTAATGTATATAATTCTGGAACATGGAACAGCTGAGTTTAGGGACTGAGACCTATACTCCCACTAGAAAGCCCCAGTACAGACACAGTGCTATGTGGTCCCACCATATAATTTGCCACAGATACTCCGTATGCCCTAGCTGGTGGCTGTCATGAGGAGCTCAGAAGCACTTGTGCCCTGGAAGCTTCTGTTATGGAATTTTGGACCTGGACTCCGTTCCATTCACCACCAGTTCCAGTTTAATTTCCACTGGGTAGAATGCACAGGAGTAGCAGATTTCCTGGAAGCTATTTGTGTCATGGTAAGAAATCGGAGGGTGGAGGCT
>NW_007735020.1:77392-78128 GCF_000696425.1 Galeopterus variegatus
AAGTGTGAGCCTGTGTGCAGGGGGAAGGGACACTAATACCATCAAAGGCTTTGCAGTGAGGCAATTTTAAGCCAAATGAAGCTGAATGCACCTCTTTAATCTCAGGTGTTGCTGATGAAGAATTGCTCTTCCTACCTCTGCATCACAGCAAGGGCATCTCCATGCATCTGTCCTCCCACCAGAGCCCAGAGCTGTCCGACAAGGGAAAGCAGAGATCAAAGCCTGCACTCACAGGAAAGGAAATGAAGCCCTGCAGCAGGAAAGCAGGCTGGGGACGGGGAAATCCAGCAGGGGGCACGTTCCGGCAGGCGGGTCCTGGCAGTGTGCTTTCCTTTGCTGCAGGCTCGGTGCAGACTTACGGCATGGCGTGGCAAGCAGGTCTTTGCTGTTTATGAAGCACTACACTTTGCAAATTATTTCCTCGTATAAATGAATTAGAGTAGATTCAAGGTAATCTCAACAGAAAGTGCCTCTCGCTGATTTGTGTTCCTCCCATGCAGAGGCAACAATGTTAATCATGATTACTCAGCACCCTCACTCTCATCCCCGTCCAGCTCCTGGGTCCCTCAACCCAGAGAATGTTCTAGATGGCTTGGCCTACCCCTGAGTCCATGAGGAGGATTCTTCCCTGCTCCACCTATTGTTTCTTTGCTTCAAAATGAAAGTACAGTATATAATTTAGAGAAAGGGCAATAACAGAAAAGTGGAGCAGCTAGTTGGACCTACCTTGGAAAGA
>NW_007735020.1:78991-81446 GCF_000696425.1 Galeopterus variegatus
AATTTAGAGAAAGGGCAATAACAGAAAAGTGGAGCAGCTAGTTGGACCTACCTTGGAAAGAACAAAGAGCTGCAGATAGAAAGACGTGAGTGTAAGCAAAGGACAGCAAAGGGATGCTGCTGGGAGGAAAGAGATGCGGAATGAAGACGGACCGTACGGTTTAGGACTTAGGGGTGGACTTCTGGTGTTTGGAAGCAGGACAGGGTCTTGCCTGCAGCTTGTTTGAGATCATATAAACATGAGAGTGGCCCGGTGGGGAAAGACTGGTTTAAGTATCCGTGGCTTATGAATGGACCCTTCTCTAGAGCTTTGAGAAAGACTTCATTATAGAGTGAATTTGCTTCTTAATGAATTTCTTCAACTACAAACTGTCAGGACCCAACTCTGTTCAGAAGCTGCTTTAAAGCAATAGGGGGCTAGCCTGAGTTCACGTGGGTTACACCTGAATGGGTGAGAAAGGCAGAATTAACCCTAGCTAGGATCTGAAGTTACGCATAAGCCAGGGAACGTCCTATCAATGCAGCATCCGGGAGCAGATCCAGTCCCCCTGTGGGTGTGGGTCCCCCCAGCTGTGGCCCTTGGCCAGCGGCATGGCTGCTGCATGGCAGAAGACCACTCTGGAAGGGCACAGTGCCCTGTGACAGAGGCAGGAAAAGAGAGGGGAAATCAGCAGCTTCTCATCACCAGCTCTTCTCCCCGTCGCTGCCTGGTTCCCCTCTTTCCACAGAGGTGTTTAGACAGAATTCTTCCCTGAGCCTGCGCCCCTCGGCTTCCTGAGAGTTGTGAACCTGCTCGGTGCCGAGGCTGTCTGCAGAGGCCTGTTGTTTACAATGACGTCCTGGATTGGTTTTGTTTTAACGGCGCCTCTTACATCCTCAATCAAGAAGTCTGTCGTGAGCTACTATAAATTACCGCCAGCACTCCACTCCCTCTCTGCCACCTCCAGCCTTCCAGCTGTGACCCGGGGCCCATAAATGTCGCTGGACACACCTCCCCACCCTCAGGGCCGGGTGGCCCCTCCAAGCTCTTCTGCCTGAGCATTCTCTGCACCTCTCCCGACTGTGACGGGCTCAGCCAAAGGGGAAGGAGGGCCCTGCTGTGTGTAATCAGACCCTGTGGGTGGCATGAAGGTGAACGGGCTTGGGGACCTGTGGTTAAAGGAGGGGAAGAAAGGAGAAGAAACAGGTGGGCAGCAGTTAAGTCTCAGAGGAGCTGAATATTTCAGCACCGAAAGGAGAAGAAACAGGTGGGCAGCAGTTAAGTCTCAGAGGAGCTGAATATTTCAGCACCTGGAATTGACTAGAGGTAGTTGCAAGGGTACCTGAGAGGAGGGGTGTGGGGGGGTGTACTTTGTGCTGGGAGATGCACAGACCTCAGCAGGTTCCAGCAGCTCAAAGGATAGGACTTGTTCATTATTGATTTCCCTCCATGTTTGATTAGAACTAGAAATAGAGGAAGGAGGGAGAGAGTAACTTTAAGCCCTAGGCATACTTTGATGTTTGCAATAAATCAGGATCTTAATAGTTTTTTTTTTTTTTTAAAGAGGTATATATTTAATGCTTTTCCTGCTATATCAACTCAGGGTGCATTCTTTATCTTTTTCTCATGACAAAAAAAACCAAGTGTCTGACCTGAGAACACATAAAATCCCACCTGATTCAAAACACGATAAATAAGTACACTAATAAATAATATATAATAAAAATGAATAAATAAATACAGCTGCTTCCTGTGGAGGACATTTACTGTTCAAAGCTGCCCTCTGATGTCTCTCTGGCCTGGCTCCTCTTCCTCGGGTCAGCTGAGACTGAAGACCTTACGTGTTTCCTTCTGTCTCACTCTGGTTTTCCAGCTGAAACATGATCTTTTCTCCACCTTGACTTTTCTGGGTCCATACAACAAAGGAGTTCTTCAAAGAGGGGAGAGGGAGAGAGAGAGGGATGCCAGAGCATCAACTTCCTCTGAATTGCTTGCAGCCTTTTCCAGTTGTGTTAACTATTAGACAATGTTCAAGTGGGAGGAAGAGAGACAGGAACAATGTGGGAGGTGGGATCAGAGAAAGTTCTGGAAAATGTGTTCCTCCCTTCTGCAAACTCATGTGAGGGCTGCCCACTGTTGCCTTTGTTTCCCTGGACACAGTCAGCTCTGCTCTAATTTGCTGCCTTGCTGCTGCTCTCTTTTTAACTGAATCCTAAAACCTCTTCCCAGCCATAGACTGCAGGCATTTTCTTCAAGCACCCCAAGTTTTCCCGCTTCAGTCTTGCTTCCCCTCCACTGTTCCTAATTGAGCTCTGCCAGCTTCTCTGCCTCTTTTCATGCACTACTTAGGTTTTTACAGAGGCTGTCTGCAGTGATATAATTTCCGTAACACCTCTAAATTCTACCTGCATTACCGCAGAGTATCCCCCTTCCCTGTGACTCGATATCACAAACATTCGGATGATTTTTACACCCC
>NW_007735020.1:81467-84125 GCF_000696425.1 Galeopterus variegatus
GATTCTTCTTTCACTTCATCTTCACTTCCCATCAATCACCAGGCTCTGTGAACGCCTACAGTCCCTTGCTGAACACCCTGACCACGTCTTCTTGGCCAGTTTTACATACATACGCCCCCGCTATTTATCTAATCTCTAGTCCCTTCCTATTCAGTCCCCATTGAACAGCTGTCATGAGCATTTGGCTTTCCTCCCCTGCTCTACCCACACCCCCAGATTGAGAAAACCCTCTTATTTGTAGAAAACCCCCAAATAATGGGAGGAAGATCCTTGCCTTTCAATCTAGGTGCTGAAAGGAAATGAGTATCTATCTTTATCTCCTTTTGGGCCCCATGGAAGCTAGGGCACAGGCATGTGGCCGAACCTGAGCAAACTGATGGCCCTTCCAGTAAATTTGAATCTTGAGGGAGCAGCAGAAAGCTGCAGGGGGAGTTAAAGCAGATTTGCGGGAGCAGCAGCGGAGTTCAGCATTGTGGCCGTGAACGGCCACTGGCGGAGGGCCAGCCCAGTGGAGAGTGTCCGCGGTGGGCCCTGCAGTGACTCATCCAGGCGTGAGGCCTCGGCTGTGTTCTCAGTCGCCTGGCCTCTCTGGAGTCTGCCCACGTCCACCTAACTTTACAATGTTGTGAGCCACCCAATACCCTTTCAGCAGTTCTCTTTTTATTTAGTTATCCAGGTGTAATAACTGTGTTTTCTGGTTTCTCTATTTGAGGCTCTGACATCGGGGGCCTTGCCAACCCTGGATGGACTGCCCCTCCCAGGGCCGGCCGATTCCTGGAGATGGTGAAGGGCTCTCCTGCATGCACTCCTTACATGTGGAAGCCAGCCCATCCAGAGCCCATACCCCCAACCACCTCCTCTATGGGGCACTATTCCCCTCCCCTAATCACTCCAGAGTTAAGTACCAGACAACTAGGGACAACCCCATGCCCCAGAGCACACTGAAATTATGCAAACTAGCCAGTCCCAATACTGCCTGCCCTGCTTCTCCATCTCTACCTTGAGACCACAGTAACTGTGCTTGTTTACATTTCCCCCTTCTCCTTCTGCCTGTTGGCTGACTCCGGGGCTTCACCACGTGGCCGCCCTGTGGTGTGCTGTGCCTCCTAGTTCTAGGATCAGTGAATATAAAAAATGACTTCCTTCCTGACAGTTATTTCCATGCCTGCATGTCTTACCACACCTGATTAAAACAAGTCTCAGGTTTGGTTGCCCTGTTTGCAACCAAGCATCCCAACTAGCATAATTTCTGTCTTATTAGGGTTTGTAGGGTGATTCAGAGTAAGAAATCACTAAAGCTAACTTAGGAGGGGTTTTATTGAAAAACGACAAAAGGCAATCTCATGGATTTTCAAGATTAGGAAATAAAGCACGGCAGAGCCACATGGGATTTGGACCAGGAAAGCTGGGACCCAGGGCTCTCCCCACCGTCTCTGAGGGTTTTTGTGGCCCCTCTTCTCTGCTCCTTTCTGCCAGTCTGCACTTCTGTCATGTCTGGTTACTGCCCTTCTTTGATTAATCGTCAGCATGCTGTGACCCCAAATGGCTGCACTCTTACCCAATTCGATCCTTCAGTAAACTACAGACCACAGGCCAAATCCTGATTGGATCCTCTTTTTCTAAATAAAGTTTTATTGGTACACAGCCATTCCCGTTCACTTATGTATTATCTGTGACTGCTTACGTGCTCTGATGACAGAGTTGAGTAGCTGTGGCAGAGAGTAAGTGGCTCCCAATAGCAAAATCTTCACTATCTGGCCCTTTACAGAAAAAAAAAAAGTTCCTTACCACTGACGTAACTGATTCAATCTCTCTGCCTCCCAGCTTTAAATTCAGATAGNCAAATTTCTACCCCTGGTCTAATCACCTGAGGCAAAATGGGTGCGGTACCATGTCATGCACAGGAGTATCTCACTGAGCTTGTGGTGAAGGCACAAGTCCCTGAGAGGAGGACGTGGAAGAGAGAGGAAAGCACTGACGATCGCTTCCCCGTCAAGTGTAAACTCATCGCTTTATCTCTACCGCACACTTCAAGAACATATGATAGCGCCCCATTCTCACGAAGGTGAAAACCAAATGAGGCTGCAGAGCTTCTAAAGTTGTTCTTATCCTGTCTATGTGATCTCAGGTAAAAGTGTAAGCTCCTTTGCCTCCTGCTCATCATGAATCGGGCACAGACGTCATACATGTGTGGCCCAGGAGCCAAAATGATGGGGAGAAGAGAAAGACGGACTGGTCAGGTTACAGGCTGGGGATGGACTCCCCTCGAAGGTGGCAAAGGGTCTAGATGTCTAGTGCTCGAAAGAGCATGGCGACTGGTATTTGGTTTGGGCAGAAGTTAACATCTGAGACAATCTATGAAAAATCTGTGCACGCTGTTGAAGAGAAAGTGTAAGTATTAACTGCTCTGTCTCCTGAAATGATCCAAACCACTAAATTCACAGGGTCTAGAGCACATGTGTAAAGTAGAATCCTGTCTATGTGAAGCTTGAGGGTGAGGCAGGACCACAGTACGGGGCCAGCGATGGCCAAGCAGCCAGGCAGGCTGGGATTCCAGGAGAGCCCGTGAGGACTAGTCCTGGTGAGAAACTAAGGTGAAAAAACCTACATTTGTGGAAGAGAAAGGAGGAGAATTTTAAAAAGACTGGGATTTGGTAG
>NW_007735021.1:0-8010 GCF_000696425.1 Galeopterus variegatus
TGAAAGCTCTGTAGCCATGCTCACCACGTGATTGCTGCATCAGCACAGGACGCTGTAGAGAGCTCCCACCAGAAGAAAGCCCTCATCAGATGTGCCCCCTAGACCTTTGACTTCCTACCCTCCCAAAATGTAAGAAATAAATTTTATTTCTTTGTAAATTACCCAGTTTCAGACATTCTGTTGTAAGCAACAGAAAATGGACTAATTCATAAAACCATCACCGTAATTCAATTATAAAACATTTCTATCCCTTCATTAAGGTCCCTCACGACCACTTATTGTTAATCTGTTTTTTCCACACCAACTTTAAGTAACCACCAATCTGCTTTCTGTCTCTATATTTTTTCTTTTCTGGACATTTCATATAAAAGGAATCATACATATTGGGTCTTTGGTGCTTTTCTTTCATTTAGCATTAGGTATAGGAGGTTCCTATGTGCTTTAGCATGGATCAGTACTTTGTTCCTTCTTAAGACTGATTAATATCCCATTGTGTGACGTACTACATTTAGTTTATCTATTCACCAGTTGATAGACATCTGGATTGTTTTCACTTTTGGTTGTAAACAATGCTGCTATGAAACGTTTGTGAGTGTTTGTATGGACATATTTTCACTGCTCTTGAACAGCTACCTAGGAGTGGAATTGTTGGATTGTACGGTAAATTCATGTTTAAACTTTTTAAAGAAACCACCAAATTATTTTCCAAAGTGGCTGAACCGCTTCACATTACCCCCCACAATGTGTGATGATTTCCCTTCTCCCAGCCTCATCGACACTGGTTATGTCTGTCTTTTTTTATTACAGCCGTTCCAGCACAAAGTGACATTTCATTGTGGTTTTACTTTGCATTCCCCAAATGAGTAATTATGTTGAGAATCTTTTCATGTGCTTATTAGTCATTTGTATGTCCTCTTTAGTGAAATGTCTACTCACATATTTTGCCCATTTAAAAATTGAATTGTGTGTCTTTTTATTTCTGAGTTTTAAGGTTTTTTATGTGCACTGAATACAAGCCATTTATCAGATATTGATTTACAAGTATTTATTCCCAGTCTATTCCATGTTTTTTCATTTTGTCAGTTACGTCTTTTGAAGTGCAAAGTTTTGAATTTTGATAAAGTCCAATTTATCATTTCTTTTTCCTTTTGTGGTTTGTGCTTATGGTTTTGTATAGAAAAATTTTCACCTCACCCAAGGTCTCAACTATTACTTTTAAAAGAAAAATGTGACAAGAACATTTTTTGTTGAAAAGTATTTGTTCCAAAAAAGAGAGAGACATTTACCCAGTAAGAGAAAGAACTAGTGAGGACGATTAATTCAAGGTGACACAATTAGTTAGTGCTATTTCTATTACACATTTCAATGCTGCATGTTATTAAAGCCTCTGTAGTTAGATTCAGTTTAGGGTTATCTTTATTTTTATCTTATTTATCTGCATTGATTTGTAACCCTCTTCATGTTACCCATGTTTACCTTCTTCTTAACCTGAGTAAATAAGTAAGTTTTAAAGAATAACCAAAATTTTTAATTTAAAGGTGGCATCAAAAACATAGAGTACAAATAAATGTGACTAATTTTGCTATTCCATGCTCTGGAACTTAGACATGTTTTAGTAAATATCAGTCATGTATGGACATAGGTTTTCTGGCAGCTGGCTGGTGTGGGGATCCAAACCTGTGACCTTTTATCATATTTTTATCTAATCAGTATTTGCTAGGGAAAACATAATGTATAAAAATAAAGGTATTGTTTGGACAGGACTGTGCCTCTAGTGAAAAGCTTAATATATTTAAAAATACATTTAAAAGTTATTCTTTAAACATTTGTCTTTAAGTTTATGGAAAACACGTATTCAATTGTAACTTCAATCTACAAAATGAAAGCTACGGCCAGCTTAGTTTGACTTTTTGCTAGGGATGTCCTTCACACTTGTTTGAAAGTCAATCTAGAATTATCTATAGGGGAGATTCTAAGAGGCTGCTTCTGAGATAACTTCTGGGCAGGAAAAGTGTCTCAACTTTGGTTAGGTTGTCACAACCTATATTTCATTATATTTGTGTAAAAATAACATTCAGCAATAGGACTGGGGACCTGCATCTCTCCATTTGTCACCAGCCACTACATAAACTCCATCCCTTTCTTGATCAAAATTTTAAATATTCTTATGGACTATAAGTAATCACAAAATCTTGTATTTGAAAGAGATTTAATGACAAATTTGAGGAAAACACTCTTTTCAATAACCTCCTTGAAAGATATTTATCCAAAATCTTCTTGGGAAGCTCACTCTTTGGAAGTTAACCTTTTGGAATACAAACCAATTTGGGTTTTGAAATTAGGCAGACCTGAGCCAAAATTACGAGTCTATTTTTACTGGATATGTGACCTTGGCCAATTAGTTAACTTCTCAGACTCTCAGTTTCCTGATTGGTCAAAGGGAGACTAGCAATGCATACTTTTTAGGATTATTCTGAATGTTAAGAGAGATGATGAAAGCGACAAACTCATTACAGCGTCCAGGACATAGCAGGCACCAACATGTTAACCATTATTTCAGTCCTTTTCACTGTCGATAGCTCTAACAGCAAGGTTATTTGTTTTTAAGAGGAGGAAACCCGAATTGAGTCATAACAATAAAGGAGGATTACTGACTCACAGTACTCGGAAGGGTAAGGGTGAAGACGGCCTCTGGAATGACCGGCGCTAGGAAGTTCTTCACAGGCGATACCAAGGGACTGCTGTTAGGTGATTATTGTACAATATGAATTGTGTTCTGAAACCCGAGGAGTCCTGATTATTATTCTGTCTGTAAGTTTGATGGAAGCATCATAGTCCAGCAACAGAAAAACATAGAACAGTTTTATTTTTCCAATAACTGATAGCAACTTATTTCTCTTTTTAAACATGGTGTCAGAAGAAAAAAAAATTTGGTGGTCAGTGTTTTCTTAGTTTCTTTCAATAAACACCAGTCCTATCCAATAATTGATTATGCAATCTAGTAATTAAAATCTCAATCAGAGGGCCTCTCCATCAGTTGCTGCTCATAGGTGTTGAGGACCGAGCCCGTGGCGCACTAGGGAGAGTGTGGCGCTGGGAGCGCAGCGACGCTCCTGTCGCAGGTTTGGATCCTATATAGGGATGACCGGTGCGCTCACTGGCTGAGCGTGGTGTGGGCGACACCACACCAAGGGTTGCGATCCCCTTACTGGTCACGAGAAAGACAAAAAAAAAAAGAAAAAGCTGTTGATACTATGTCGCCTGTTTGCCTGTCATAGTGTGTGAGCTTCTACTTCTTAAGAGTGCTTAGTAGATGTAGTGTGTGCTGTCCTTGTCCCTGCTGCAAGTTACGATGGCCCCTTGGATGGTGCTCAGTAGGCTCTGTTCAGTGATTGCAGCTCACCCTTTTTTTTTTGCATATTTCTTTTTTACTGAGGAGGCTCTCACAGTGCACTGACACCTCTCTTTGACCATCTCAGTGTCCTCAGTACCACGTGTCAAGGAGTATTTCTAAGTCTCTTCCTTTGCTCTCCTGGAACAGAAGGCTTAGGTTTTGGTACCTCAGTGTTCCATGTCACTACTGCCATCTCAGCACTGGACACATCTGTGAGTATCAAGCCGGGAGAAATCCCAGTGAGAATGGGTACCTCACCTGTGTCCCAGATTTACTCCTAACCCTGTGAGAGAGACTGACTGCAGCAGTAACCCTCATTTGTCCACACCATCCTTAACGACACTCTTCCACACTGGTTCTGGGCTGGACCATGTAAAACGCTTTGGCCAGTGAAAGACTCAATGATGTGATGCAAGCAGAGATTTGACAAACAAATGGAAATAAAAAGAATGCGGTAAAGACAATGTAAATCTTATTTATTTATTTATTTATTTTGGTAAATAACATTTTAAAACAGTTTTAAATTTAATGTTACTTATTAGTAGACAAAACATTTGTCTACTTCTAAGTTTGGTTTGTTTCTTTTAATTGCAGTCAGTTGTAAAATGTACCTCACAATGTTACACAGCTCAAAATAGGAAGAATATTATTAGCTGTACTTAACAAGTTATGATTCTCATTTTTCAGTTATTTCCATATTGCTTTTCATTGAAATCACTAGCACATACTGTCATCCTAATATTGATCCAGTTCTTATAAACTGGGAGGGTGTTACATTTTAAACTTATTCATAAATGAGTTCAAAATCCACTGAAATCCCACATTTTGAAGATTTCAAAGAAGGTGGATAAGCCACATCCTTTCATTATTTTTCCCACAAGAAAAAATATCACAATATGATAAAACATTTCTGTCTAAGGACAGTTTTTCAAATGCTGTCTCCATAGTATAAATTCTTTTATAATGTAGTTGTCTTCTCATTTATTGTTAAAACATCATCTTTACGTTGAAAGCACAGGTTAGTTTTGTGCGTGCGTGTGCGTGTGTGCGCGCGCGCGTGTGCACGTGTGCGTGCGTGCATGTGTGTGTGCGCGTGCACGTGTGTGCGCGTGTGTGCACGTGTGTGTGCGTGCGTGTGTGCTCATTTACTTTACCATCTGCTCATTTGCATACCACTGGAAGACATTTCACAGCACTAAAAAAGTAAGCAAAATTGGAGCATTTTTTTAAAACAAGCATAATATTCAATGGTTCCCAAGTCTTTTAAGTAATTTGCTAAAGTGAACAAAATGGTCTCTTGCCATCTTTTTATAAAATATCATAAATAACTAACAGGTATCTTGCTTTTATGAAATTAACCACGTCGGGGTATCACAATGAGCTGTGACACCACCCAACAGAGTTAAGTCAAATGTCACTGGTTAAGGGCACACCCTCCCCAAGACTGGCCTTATTTCAGATACCAGACACAAGTTCAGTGGTTCCCAGGGCTCCTCTCACTTCTAATCAACTGCTTACAAATTTGGGGGCTCCTGTGACTATCTCAGGTTTTATAATTTGTGACTTATGATAACAGTTTTATAACAGCAAGAGAATAAAAGTCAGAACCAGCCAAAGGGGGAGACACATGGGGGGAGGGTCCCAAATGTAAAACTTGCATTGACCCCATGGGTGTGTCACCTTCCCAGCACCTTAATGTGTGGCAATAGACAGAGTTTTGCAAACCAGGAAACTCACCCGACCTTCAATATTTAGAGTTTTTATTGGGGCTCATTACATAGGCATGACTGATTGAATCACTGGTCATGAAGTTGAACTCAGTCTCCAGCATCCCTTCCTTGCCTGAGCTGCTATCTCATGGCTCATAGTTCCAACACTCTAATCATATGTCGGTTTTTCTGGCATAGCCAGCCCCCATCTTGAGTCATCCTGTAGCATGAAGTTTCTGGGAGCCCCTCATGACAGTCCTCATTAGCGTAAAATATCAAGGCTCACCATGAATAACAAATACTCCTACTACTTGGGAAATTCCAAGGTGGTGGGTGGTCTGGTGCAGGGAGTCAGAGCACAAGCAGGCCAACGAGGGAATCCATGCACAAGGTCACCTTCCATGGGGAGTCAGAGCCCCAAGTGGGTGAGGAGAGAGTCCTTGTGGAGGGGCAGCCTGGTGTGGCATGTCAGCATCTGGCAGAGGTGAGGAAGGCACCCATAGTTGCCTGTACATGGTGTTAGCCCAGTGTGGGTTGGGACTCCGAGACTAAGCAGGGTGGAGAGAGCATCCTTGCAGAGGGGAGACCTGGGGTAGGCTTCAGAGACCAAGAGAGATAAGTGGGCTGTCCATGTGGTGGAATATCCAAGTGTGGGGTGGCAGAGCCCTATAGGGTGAGGGGAGCTTCCGCCCACGGCAGGAACATTGTGTGGCATGTTAGAGACTAAAGGAGTCTCCGTGGTGGCTAGGGGACCAGCACCAGGAATCAGAGCACAGCAGAGTAGCACAGCAGAGTGTCAGGACCTCAGCAAGGCGAGAGGATGTCTCCGGGCAGGGCTGGCTGGCCTTGTGCGAGAACATCCAAGCAGAGAGGGGGAGACGTCAATGAAGGGGGCAGAGCGTCAGAGCCCAACCAGGGAGAGGAGGGCCTCTGAGTGGGGGGCAGTGCAGCAAAGACGGGGGTCCGTAGCATCCAGGAGATGGGTCAAGTAAGCAAGGTAGTCAAAGATAATGAAAACAGGTTTCTTATTGTCACAGAAGGGAGTTAGAAATGGGGTGTGTTCGTCTGTTCTTGTGTTGTTATAATAGAATACCCGAGGCAGCATAATTCATAAAGAAAAGGGGTTTCTTTGGCTCATGATTCTGGGGCAGCTGAATCTGGAAGGGTCTCAGGCTGATTCTAGTCATGGAGGAAAGTGGCAGGGCAGCCTGCCGGGGCAAGACCACATGGCGAGAGAGAAAGCAAGAGAGAGAGGGGAGGCACCAGCCTCTTCTAGCAGCCCCCTCTCATGGGGACTAATCCATTTCTACCATTTCACTCAGTCCCCAGGGAGGGTGTTAATCTATTCATAAGGGATCCACCCCCACGCCCGAACACCTCCCACTAGGCTACCTTTCAACACGGCCACATCGAGGATCAGATGTCCACATGAGCTTTGGGGGAACAGCATATCTAAACTATATCATGTGAAGAGTGAGAAAATTAGAATAAAACATGTGGGGTTAGATTGGAATTAGAGGTATTAGTGTGAACTCATGGTTTTCAATATGTTTAGATACAGAAATAGATATAGAAATAAAGAAATACAGAAGTAAATGTAGAGGTAAGTATGTAGGGAGCGTGTGTATGTGTGTGTGTGTGTGTGTGTGTTATGCAGGAGAAAAAGGAGTTGGGGGGATATTAAAAGAAGGAGGATCATTCAGGAAGAGCTGAGGGCAGAAACTCTGAGTGTGAGCTGGGAACAAGTCTGTGGAAAGATTCTATGTGAAGGATTTAGATTTTGGAGTGTTTTCCTCTTGGCTTTTGGAAAAAGTCATATTTAGCACTCAGTTCAGCTTTATCCCTTTCTACACTGTGATTTCAATTTCCCTAACTGCGAAAACATAGTCATGTGTCCCTGGATGGCCTTTTGTCGAGGTGGTGTGGAGATCAAAGGACTAGAGAGGTGTGGGATGAAGAACAGCCTCCTCCTGCAGCATCCAGTAAAGAGCTGCTTTCAGGGGTTCTGCGGGTGACTAGTAGCAAAATGAATGGAGATTCACGATGAAGTTAGTTACGATCAACAGGGAAAAGCAGAGCGCACGGAGGAGCATCCTCAGAAAGCATAAGATTTACTCGTGCTTTTACTGGAGGAAGCTGACCCTTGAAAACGGGAGGCTCATGTGAGTTTTGTGTCAACGATTCTCTGAGAATGTTGTGCCTGATCAGCAAAAAATGATGAGATGAATGCGATGTGAACGCGTGTTTGCTCGGGTTGCCTGGTTTCTTAGCAATTATGTTTGCATGTGGAAGTGCGTGAATTTTATATTTGCTGGTGAGTTCAGAGAACACGGTTCTCGGAAAATACTTCTCCGATCGTTTGGTTCCTCTTTTCCTTTCCTTCCCACTTCTTTCCCCCACCCTTTGAGTTCCCCTTTTATTCCATTTGCTAGCATACGTTTAAAGCTGTGATTCTCACTTTGTTCCTCCTGGGGCTTGAACCTCCTTCTGTGGACTTAGCGGCCCCGCATTGCTGTTTTTAGTTCTTATGGGATAACTCCCAGAGTACTTGCCTACTTGTTGCCTCTGTTTTCATCTAGTTGAGTGATAGAAAGTAGACAATTTACCACATGCTTGGTTATCATTCATAAGATACTGTAGGGAGGGGATAAAACAGATTTTCTGAAGAAGGCAGAAGGTATCTTCTGAATATGGCTTTGGAAGTCACTTATGCTGAAGTGAAGTTCGAAAATGAATCCAAGTCCTCAGGCACCAACTCAGGCTCTCCTGCAGGTAAAGTACATTTTCTGATGGTCAGAGTTACTGATGAAGGATGAAGAGAGGGTTTATAAACAAGGCGTGGGTGGTGTTGGGAGACATAGGAGTCTCTCAGAAGGTTGAGCTGCTTGTAGATAACATCGAGGAGCT
>NW_007735021.1:8985-19566 GCF_000696425.1 Galeopterus variegatus
TTATATAATACTGAGGGCTTTGTCCCTCTGTGACAATATATCATAACTTAAAGATATCATTCCTAATCATGCGATGGTGACTAAAAAGACTGATCTTATCTTAAAGAGAGATAATTATAAAGATTTATCTGCCATAGTGTTGCTTAAAGTAAAGCTGGAAACAATCTGGAAGATTATTTAAATATATAACAAACTACTATAAACCATAATAAAGAGTAGTAAAAAATGTGATGGTATGAAAAATGTTCATGATATAGTGTAAAAGAAAACAGTAGGTCAGAAATTAGTATTTATGGTATGTCAGTCATGTGGGAAAATGTACATATATGTAATATTCACTTTTAAAATTGCTGGAATGATACATACCAAAATAAAAGTTGTCCTCAATGGTAGGAATCTGTGCTTGTATGTACTCGTATTTCCTAAAGCTTGTAAAGTGAAAATTATTATTTTCTCTCTACTTCTATTTTGGTATTTGAGGAGTTTGGATGTGTTGTCCCCTCCAAAACTCATGTAGAAATTTGATCCCCAATGTGGCAGTGTTGGAAACTGATTGAGTCATGGGGTGGATCCCTCATGAATGGATTAATGCTGTCCCTGGGGGAGGGGGGATTAATGAGTGAGTTCTCGATTGATTAGTTCTCGTGAGAGCTCGTTGCTTAAAAAGACCCTGGCACCTCTTCTCTCTCTCTCTCTCTCTCTTCCTCTCTTGCCATGTGATCTGCTTGTACCCACCGGCTGCTGCCACTTTCCACCATGAGTAGAAGCAGACTGAGGCCCATGCCAGATGCAGCTGTCCCAGAATCATAAGCCAAATAAACCTCTCTTCTTTATAAATCACCCAGTCTCAGGTATTTCTGTTATAGCAACACAGGTGGACTAAAACAGAAAATTGGTACTGAGGAGTGGGGTGTTGCTAAACAGATTCCTGAAAATGTGGATGTATCTTTGGAGCTGGGTAATGGGCAAAGGTTGGAAGAGGTTGGAGAACTTAAAAGAAGAGAAAAAGATGAGGGAAAGTTTGGAATGTCTTAGAGACTTATGTGGTGGTGAGCAGAATGCTGATAGAAATGTGGACAGTAAAGGCCATGTGGATGATGAGGTCTCAGATAGGAATGAGGAACTTACTGGGAATTGGACAAAAGATCACCCTTGCTACACCATAGCAGGGAAACTGGCTTGCACTTTGTTGAAGTTGGAACTTAAGAGTTGTGAACCAGAGCATTTGGTCAAAGAAATTTCTAAGCAGCAAAGCATTAAGGAAGCTGCATGGTTACTTTTAAGAGCCTACTCTGAGTTGGCAGCAAAACCATGATGTAAAGCCAGAATTTAAAAGGGAATCAGAGCATAAAGATTTGGAAAATTTGCAGCGTGACCATGTGGTAAAGAAGCAGAGAGCCAGTAAAAAATGCAAGGGCAAAGCAGATAAACTGGTTGCTAAAGACATTACCTTGGCACTGAGGCAGCCAGATGCTAATAGAGCAGAAAATGAGAAGAGAGCCCTCAGGCATTTCAGAAGTCTCGAACGGGGCCCCACCCATCACAGACCCTGAAGCCTAGAAGATGAGTTATCCTGGAGGAGAGACCTGGGGCACAGCTGCCCTCAGGATCCTGCTCCCTGCATCCCAGCTACTCCAAGTGTGGTTCATGCAGCAGCCCTGGAGAGTAGAGGCCCGAAATCTTGGTGGCATCCATGTTGTGTTAAGTCTGCAGGCTGGTGGGACACGAGAACAGTGGAGGTGTGGCAGCCTCCACCTAGCTTCTAGGGGCTGTATGGAAAAGCCTGGGGGCCCAGGCAGAGACTTGCTGCAGGGGTGGAGCCACTGCAGAGACCATCTACTAGAGCAATGCTGAGCAGGCAAGTGGGGTCAGAGCCCCCACAGAGAGCTGCCACCAGGGAAATGTCTAGTATAGCCAATGCAGCAGGGCTGCCACCAGGACCCCGGAACTTTGGGGCCACTGGTAACATGCAACACAGGCCTGGAAAAGCCACAGGCACCAGTGTGGCCCACTGGGCTGTGCCTGGCAGAGCTGTGGGAACAAGGCTGCCTGATGCTTTGGGGGCCCAAATGCCCCATTGTGCCCAGGACACAGGACTTGAAATCCAAAAAGATTATTTTGGAGCTTTAAAATTTAATGTCTGTCCTGCTGGGTTTTGGACTTGTTTGGGGCCTCTTTCTCCTTTCTTCTGGCCTATTCCTCCCTTTTGGAATGGGAATGTGTACCCAATGTCTGCTCCACCATTGTTTCACAGCTGGAAGGACTTTTGCTTTTGGCCTCAGAGGAGACTTTGGACTTTGAACTTTTAAGTTGGTGCTGCAACAAGCTAAGACTTTTGGGACTGTTGGGATAGAATTTTGGGATTGTATTTTGTATGTGAGAGTGACATGAGTTTGGGGGGCCAGGGGTGGAATGATGGAGTTTGGATGTGTTGTCCCTTCCAAACTCATGTGGAAATTTGATCTCCAATGTGGCAGTGTTGGAAACTGATTCAGTCATGGGGGCGGATCCCTCATGAATTGATTAAGGCTCTCCCTGGGGGAGGGGGGATTAATGAGTGAGTTCTCACTTGATTAGTTCCCTCAAGAGCACGTTGCTTAAAAAGACCCTGGCACCTCCTCTCTCTCTCTCTCTCTCTCTCTCTCTTTTGCTTCCTGTCACCATGTGATCTGCTTGTACCCGCTGGCTGCCTGCCACTTTCCGCCATGAGTAGAAGCAGCCTGAGGCCCGTGCCAGATGCAGCTGTCCCAGAATCATAAGCCAGATAAGCCTCTCTTCTTTATAAATTACCCAGTCTCAGGTAATTCTGTCATAGCAACACAAAATGGACTAAAACAATATTATTTTAAATGTCATACCATTAGTAATTGCATGTCATCCAAGAAAAGGGAGAAGAGGAGAAAGAGGAAGTCAGGACAGAACTTATTACTGATGAAACTAATTTGGTTTCTCCTTCAGCTCCCAAAGAGAAGACTACCCCTCATGAAAGTAATCACAGTTTTCCTAAGCTGCTTTGTACTTCACTGCTGATATTTCTCCTGCTATTGGCAATCTCATTCTTTACTGCTTTTATCAGTAAGTATTCCAACTGAATCAGTAAGCAGTGTCTGCCTTACACAAAGAGAAGGTATCCATTAGAAACTGACATTTAACAATGGGTTTATCCAGAAGTCTGAAAAATAAATTTTCTCTGGGGGATGCCATTTGTGGGACTCCATTGTCAATTTTGCTCTTTATTTGGATTATTCTCCTATAAAAATAATAGAATTTATTTTCTTTAAGAAGTTGAAGAGTATGAGAGTGTGTGAGTGTATGTGTTTTTGTTGGAAAGTAAAATCTGTGGGGCATTATCTCTATACTAGACATTGTGAACGTGAGGACAAATCTACATTTCCTTAATAGCATTTATAAGGCCTGTCTAATGTGAGTGCACAGGCACTTATATTTTGAGATGAGCAGGTGGAAAAGAAGGAGATGGGAAAAAATATTCCGGGAAGAGTTCTCCATTGAATTTCATTCTAATTTTTTCAGTCGTGCTCAGGACTGTGTGAGATATAAAAGCCAATTTAGCAAACAGGTGTATTCTACATATCTTTGGCTTTCAGAATTCATCAAATTTTTACAAGGCATAAAAAAGTACATATTTGAGTAGATATTTTATTCATTCATTTGGCTGTTCAATAAGTAGTAATGGCCATCTGCTGTATGTCAGGCACTGTCCCAGAGAGTCCAGACAGAGCCACAGCCCCTGCCTGGTCTCAGGAAATTTAGAGAATAGTCAAATAACCCACTGGTTACAACATTATATGATAGATCTTATGCAGGTAAAAAGTAGGCACAGGAGACTGAAGTAGGCTCTTGGAGGAGGTGACATCTAGAGCTGTGTATACTGACAATGACAGAGATATGAGAAAGCATGGAAAAATTGGGAAATATAAGTATGCATGACTGGCACAGGTACTAACTAAAGAGCTAAGAAATGGAGTTGTAGGTGGTAGAAATAAATAGGACTCAGGTTATGAAGAGTGTTGTGTTTGGACTTTCTCCCCTAAAGTTTATTTTATCAATTATTTTTTGCTGCTTAGTGGATTAAATAAACCAATTATTTATTTAGCTCATGATTCTGTGGTTTGGCCATTTAGACTGGTCTCAGTTGGGAGTTTCCTCTGGTCCTGAGCAAACTTACACATGTGTAGTCAGGCACCAGTCACAGGTAGCTCAACTTTTGAGGAACAGGATGTCAGCTGGAAGGACAGGAGCAATTTGGCCACATTTCTCTCAACGTTCATTGTCTAGCCTGAGCTCATTCACATAGCAACTTTCAGACCGAGAGCAGAAGTAAGCAAAGCCTCTTGAAGTCTTAACTTGGAACCAGCACAGAGCTGTTTCTGCACATTCTATTGGCCAAAGGAAGTTTTAAAGGCAGCCCAGATTCAAGGGGTGGGGAAAAAGACCCCATTTCTTGATTGGAGAAGCTCCAAAGTCACATTGCAGATGAATGTGCATACAGGGAGGCCTGAAAATTATGGCCATTTTTGCAATATGTCACAGTCATGGAGAGCCACTGAAGAGTATAAAACAGGAATCATAATAAACTTGACTGACAGAAATATGTTTTTACAGAGGTGTGGAAAATGGATATATGAGGACAAAACTGGAGGCAAAGAGAGAAGTTAGAAGACTAATTCATTAATACAGTTGAGAAATAGTGACAGCCTGATTAAGTCTAGTGTTAGTGAAAAAAGAAGTGGAGGGAGCTTTGAGTGATAAAGGAAGCAGGATAAAGAGGTAGAGGCTTGATGAAGATTTACATCTGGGGAGTAAGGGACCCAAAGAAGTAAAGTGTGACTCCAATATTCTGAGTTGGTTGACTGAGAAATCATGAAGTTATTTAAAGAGGTAGACAATAGAGGATGGGTCGTAGGTTTGGTTTAGAAGATGATGATTTAAGTTTTGGGCATGTTGAGTTCCTGTATGATTGTGGGAACTTTCGGTTGACTGAGAAATCATGAAGTTATTTAAAGAGGTAGACAATAGAGGATGGGTCGTAGGTTGGGTTTAGAAGATGATGATTTAAGTTTTGGGCATGTTGAGTTCCTGTATGATTGTGGGAACTTTAAATGCATATAGGTCTAATGGGAGACATTTGTCTGGATTTCAGAAGAGAGCTCTGGAAGTCATTTACATATAAATAGCAGGTGACACCATGAGATATATATCATTCGGGGGGAAGATTTAGTATGAGAAGGAGGAATAAGGATGGAACTCTGGGGAATGTTACATTTTAAAAGAGGTGGATGGAGGAAGAGGAGCATATAAAAGAATATAAGAAGCAGCAGCAAGAAAGATGAGGCAAAACCAGGGAAGAGCAGTGTCCCAAGAGTTGAGAGGAAAGAAACTGGGGTCAAATGTTGTAAGAGGTAGACAGGAGGATGACTAATAAGGGGTCCTGGGATGTTACTGATGATCTATTCAAGGATGGTTTTAGTGAGGTAGTGGAAGCAAAAGCCCAAATGTAGTGGGACAAGGAGCAAATGGGAAGTGAGGAGGAAAGAAAGAAAAGACGGTGTCTACAGGGAAAGGTAGGTTAGTTTTAAACTGGGAGAGACATGAGCGTGTCAGTGTGCCGAGGAGTAAGAGCCAGTTGAAACGGAGCGAGCAAAGGAAAGAAGAGGAAGGGAATATTGTCCTCTTGATCAATGTTGGGTTTTGTTTTTAAATTCTCCATTCATCAAAGTAACACAGAACTCCTCAGAATGAACTAATTTCAACGCCCCCAAAAGACCCAGCCTGTGTGCATCCTGAAGTGCAAGTATTTATCTACCGTCTACTCTGTCTTCCCAAGGTTTAGCCTCTACGTGCATCTTACATTAAGTATTGAAGGGAAATATGGATAAGTCCCTTCAGACTCATTATGATGGAACTGTCATGTCCTCTTTCAACTACTGATCTTTCAGCTATTCCTCGGCATATCTATGGTTTCAAAATCAGTAGTATTAAGATTACATTGACTGTGGGGTGATGGGAAATCTTTTTCATTCAGGATGAATCTACTCAAATAATTGGACATTTGTAGATTTTGTTTCTATACAGAATGCAAGAAAATAACATAAAGAGCAAAGTCATAATGCTATCAGGAAAATGAACGGTCTTTATTCTCTTTTCCAGTATTCTTTCAAAAATATTATCAGCTTCTTGAAGAAAAAAAGACTATAAAAGAACTGGTTCACACAGAATTGGAGTGTAAAAAAGAAAATTTGACCACAGAAGGTAAAAATTAATGTGTCTAGAATTCAGTTGTTGATTACACTATGTAAGGATCCCAAATCAATATTTACAGTAAGATTTCCAGGTACATCATACTAAGAACTTAAGTCTCATGATCACTTTAAGCTACAAGTGTACAGATATATAGGACATAAAATTCTTATATGTATATCCTTAATTTCTCTATGAAAGGAAATAGAGGCTCACTTGTGAAAAAGACTGCATTGCTTTTAGATTTCTTCAGCCTTTGCTTCTTTCTGGACTTTTTGTTTTATTGGCAGCTGGCCAGTGTGGGGGATCCGAACCCTTGACCTTGGTGTTATCAGCATCATGTTCTAACCGAGTGAACTAACCAGCCCTATTTTCTATTGAACCCTGGACATTTTTGTATTATGTTTTCGGAGTCTGGATCTTATTTCAACATTACGTTTTAGCTGGTTTTCCTGATACCACTCCAGTAGGCAAAAGAGGACCTGCATCATTACTGCTTGCTGGAGGTAGACTTGGCCTCCTTGACATAGGATGGGCGGGGGCTTCTTGTTACAACTGAGCGGGGATGTGAGTTCTAGCTTCCATTTTAATAACACACACACTTTTAAAAGTGATTTTCTTATACTACGCTTTTATGCTCCTCTCCCCAATATAGAGAAAGTCTGGAGCTGTTGCCCCAAAAACTGGAAGCCATTTAGTTCCAACTGCTACTTTATTTCTACTGAATCAAGATCTTGGAACGAGAGTGAGCAGAGCTGCTCTGCAATGGAGGCTCACCTGCTGGTGATCAACTCCAAGGAAAAGCAGGTGCTTCCTCATAGACAACGGAGTTGCGAGCCCTGTCTGATTTTGTACATCTCTCTCGGCTAAGGAGATTTTTATTGTTTTGGGATATTGGCGCTATGGTAGAAGGCTTTCATTAAAGTAGGTAAACTGTCCCCTATGCCTTTACATTCCACATCTTCTTCCTGCTTCAATAAAACTAACCCTCCCCAAAAGAAATTATGGCATTAAAAATATAACATGTGGAGGTTAAGTGGAAAGATGAAAATATTTTGGCCTGAAATATGAGTTTGTCACTTCAACATGCAAATGTTTTATAAATTATTAACTACTTAATAGAGAAGGAGTATTAAGTTGAATGGAAAATCAAGTTAAATCATGAAGAAGCACAATCAATAATCAGGAATGAAATTAAAGAATCTCTGAAGAAAAATGATTAAATCTGCAAAAATTCTTGTACCCAACTTTGAAGAATGCCATGTCTTTGTAACGAGGAAGAGAAGGGAGTCTGAGATGAGAATTCATTATGGTCGTGGGTAGAAATTGCTCCATGTGTGTTGCCAGTGTCCTGCTCCCAGGGCAGGGAGGACCTGCCCTCCAGGCTGGGGCCACCTTGTGGCTGGTCCTCAGTCTTCCCCCTTTCTTGTCACTTACCTAAGATTCAAACTGAGTCCTCTAAAGACTGCAACTCTCTTTTCGTCCCTCAGGATTTCATCACCAGTCAGCTGCAAAAAAAATATGCTTATTATTTGGGGCTGTCAGACCCACAGGGAAATAGCCAATGGCAATGGGTTGATCAGACGCCATACAACAAAAATGTCACGTGAGTACAGAATTAAGTGAGAAAATTGTGAGTGCTCCATCACGTGGGGCTTTTAGGGTGTTTCAGCTGTCAGTACAAAGCTAAAATACTTCCTCTTCTTTTAACTCTTGGGCCCTGGGTTAAATAATTTTAGTTATTATCTCATTTGATCATCACAAGAACCCCATGGTACACACACTGGTTTGCCACTGGAGATGAAAAAAATCGAGTTTGGAGATAGTTCAGTTAAAGTCACCCAACTGTGGCAACACTAGTCTTCAGATACGGGTGGATTTGACACCAAACTCTGTGCTATTAAGCAGTACGTTTATATCTCTAAATAGAACAAAAATTCGTGTCAATTAACATCATAACCAATTATTAATATTTAATATCTTTCATAAAGCGGAAACGCTAAATTCTGAAAGTCGTGATGTAAGTTCTTTAGTACGTTACCAACACCGATCCTCAGCGCTACTGTGTGAAATACATAGTGGCTCTGCTCGAGTCCCCATTTTTTAAATAGGAAGACTGAGAATCAGGGAAGTGAAACTCCTTGTCCAAGATAACAGTATAAGTAGAAGATCCAGAGATTTTAACTACTTCTTCAGACTCCAAAAACAGTGCATTAAAAAAGGAACAAACCGTTGATACATTGACCGGGGTGAATCTTTTTATTATTTAAGGAAGCCCTACAGGTTGACAGTCCTATCTGCTGGGAGGATATTTAATGCAATAAGGTGAGAGAGTGCTGAGCGATGTGAGCACAGTTCCTCAGGGAAATACATGGCAGAGATGCAGGTGGAGGAGAAACCGCATGAGAAGCGGGCAGAGTTGATCTGGGCACATCTGACCCTGATTTCCACGAAGTTTAACCCCATCCCCCCACTCCTTACTGTCTCTGACCTTATTCAAAGCGCTGTTTGAAGGAATACTCTAATCCTTTTTCTTCCTTTCAGATTCTGGCATTCAGGTGAGCCCAGTAATGGTGACGAGCATTGTGTTATGATAAATGCTCGTTCACAAAGATGGGGCTGGAATGATGTCCGTTGTGATGGTAAACAAATGTCGATTTGTGAGATGATGAAGATCTACTTATGAATTGAATTATTCTCTGTGGACATGTGGTTGGATTGGCATCCATCATTAAAAAGACAGCTAATGAGCTCTCTTTATTTATGTGTAAGGGGGTGCCCATAGAAGCATTAGCAGGCTGTTACCTATTCTACTTATGATAGAAAGGTCCACACACTATTTATTTATTCATTAATAAAGTGAGCATTTATTGAGTGCTTTTCATGTGCCAGAGATGATACTGGAGACCCCTTTTGTGCACACATGGAGGGAGCATGACCCTCCTCTCCTAAGTTCTGTCTGATTGCTCAGGGGTTGTTTCCCAGTATAATTATATGATGTGTTTCCTCCACCTGTCGGGTTTTCATCTCTTCCCCAGCTTTACTGATGCATAATCGATAGATAAAACTGTATATATTTAATGCGGACAATATGATAATTTGATATATGAGGGTACTTCAAAAAATTTGTGTAAAAAATTGAATTAAAAGTAATACAAATCCTTCCATGAACTTTTTAAAGACCCCTTATACATATATATTGTGAAATGATACCACCATCAAGTTAGTTAACACATTCGTCACCTCAGTTACCCTTCTTGTGAGAACGTTTAAGATGTACTCCCAGGAAATTTCTAGTGTACAATGTGGTACTATTTGCTGTGGTCCCGATGCTGTGCAGCAGATCCGCAGAACTCATTCATCTTGTAATTGAAAGTCTGTGCCCTTTGACCCACATCTCCCCACTTATCTGAAGCCCCAGCCCTTGGCAACTACCATCCTACCCTTTGTTTCTACAAGTTTAATTTCTTTTTTAGATTCCAGAAAGAAGTGAGATCATACAGTATTTGTCCCTTTGACCCACATCTCCCCACTTATCTGAAGCCCCAGCCCTTGGCAACTACCATCCTACCATTTGTTTCTACAAGTTTAATTTCTTTTTTAGATTCCAGAAAGAAGTGAGATCATACAGTATTTGTTATTCTTCCTGTGACTTATCTCACTTAATATAATGCCATGTTTTTGACAACGGCAGGATTTATTTTCTAAGGGCTGAGTAATATGTCATTGTGTGTATATACTACGTTTTCTTTATCCATGCATGCAGGGGCAGACAATGTGGTTTTTCACGGCTCTAGTGAGTAATACTGCAATTAACATAGGAGTTACAGGGTTCTAAGGCCCTGATTTCATTTCCTCTGGATACATACCCAGAATTGGGATGGCTGGATCACACTGTAGTTCTATTTTTACTATTTTGAGAAAACTTCATACTGCTTTTCATAATGGCTGTACCACCTTGTGTTTTCACTGATAGTGTAGGGGATTTCTTTTCCTCCACATCCATTGCCCGAAGTTGTTTTCTTTCCTTTTTCTGATATATCCATCCCAAAAGGTGTGAGGTGATGTCTCCTTGTGGTTTTGATTTTCATTGTCGTGATGATTAGTAATGTTGGGTACTTTTCGTGTACCTGTAGGCCATTGTATGTCTTCATTAGAAAAAAATTTGTTCAGATCTTTTGCCCATTTTTTTTTTTTACATTTTTTATTGAGTCATCATTGATTGTACATATTTTGGGGGTTCAACATTGGGAGCGCCGCCACGCTTCCCAAGCGGCGCACTATCCAGTGCGCCACTGGGCCGGCCCCTACATTTCTTTCTTT
>NW_007735021.1:20566-25281 GCF_000696425.1 Galeopterus variegatus
CGCCGCCGCACTTCCCAAGCGGCGCACTATCCAGTGCGCCACTGGGCCGGCCCCTACATTTCTTTCTTTTTTAATTTTACTTCTCAAAATACATTGTAGTTGATTTTCATGCCCCTTTACCCATTCCTCTCCAACCATCCCACAATGTATCTGTTCACTTGACTTAAATAGTTCAAGGAATTTTTGTGGTTATTCTGTCTTTTTCCACCCCACCACCCTTTATTTCTTTGTATGTTTATTTATTTGTTTGTTTTTAGTTCCCACAAGTAAGTGAGAACATGTGATATTTCTCTTTCTGTGCCTGACTTGTTTCACTTAATATAATTTTCTCTAAGTCCATCCATGTTGTTGTAAATAGTAGTATTTCATTCTTTTTTATAGCTGAGTAGTATTCCATTGTGTAGATATACCACAGTTTCCATATCCACTCATCTGATGATGGACATTTGGGCTGGTTCCAGCTCTTGGCTATTGTAAGTAGAGCTGCAGTAATCATTGGAGTGCAGGTATCCCTTTGGCATGATGATTTCCATTCCTCTGGGTATATTCCCAGCAGTGGGATAGCAGGATTATATGGTACGTCTATTTGCAATTGTTTGAGGAACCTCCATACCATTTTCCATAGAGGCTGCACCATTTTGCAGTCCCACCAACCATGTATGAGACTTCCTTTTTCTCCACAACCTCACCANCAGCTCCTTTGCCCATTTTTTAATTGGGTTATTTGTTTTTTTGCTGTAAAGTTGTTTGAGTCCCTTATGCCCCTTATCATCTCTCCCCATCCCCCCTTTCCTCCCCACTCCCACCTCTGATAACCCTAGATGATTTCTTTCCTTCTGAAAGAGTAACAGTTACTCTGTTGATTTGTTGCCTAGATGATCTGTCCAGTGCTGACAAAGGTGTGTTCAGGTCCCCCACTATTATGGTAGAGCAAATGCTTCTTCTATCACTCTGGAATGGGCTTTGTGGAGAGAGACATCCACTTCTTTTCTTAGTGTCCACTGGCGACTCTCCTTGTGTCAGTGTACTCAGTGGCTGGCAGGCCATCTGCATGGTGGTTGTGGCATGTAGCTGCTTTTGTGGCAGCTGTGGTTATTGTGGTGGCTGTGGTGGGCCACCCACATGGAGGTGATATTTTTGGTGTGCTCCTTGTGGGTGGTTTCAGGAGGAGGGGTTGGGCCCCAGATCTATGGCTGAGGATGCTGGGTGGGCCTTGTGGCAGCAACGGCATGCCTGGTTGCGGGCAGAGGGGTTGGTCCCTGGCTCTGTCTGGTTTTACATTCTAAGTTGTTGTTGTGGAGCAGTTGGGTGGGAGGGGGAGAGGGGAAGGGGAAGACAACAGAGTGGGAGAAGGAGGAAGGAGGGGTGGTGTGGTTGAGGCCCATGGCACAACCCTCATTCCTTCAGGGGAGACCAGGGGGCTTCCAGCGGTGGCTTGGTCATTGCTTGGCTGAATGCAGATGTCAGGTGGGTGTGGTTGAAGCCCTTGGACCCCCCACTGCCCTGGCTCAGGAGACCAGGAGGCTTCCTGTGGTGGTTCAGTGGTTGTTGCTGGGCTGGGTGCAGGTGTTGGGGGGCATGGCTGGGGCCCTCAGTCCCCCACTGCCCCAGCTTGGGAGCCCAGGGCACTTCCTGCAGCAGCTCGGTGGTCACCACGGGGCTGGTTGTGGGTGTTGGGGGCATGTCTGAGGCCTCCAGTCCACCCACTCCCTGGCTTGGGGGCCCAGGGGGTTTCTGGTCCATCTAGGTTTTATAGGTGTTCTTTGATGAAGTGAGACCTTTACTAGTTAATATCAAACTTTGTCTCTGGTCTTTGGTTATTTTGTTTTATCTCAGTTCTGTGTTGGATTATTTGCTGTTCCCACCATTTAAACTCTGCACTGGAACTAATTTGTTGTCCTTTACTTACTTCTAAAATGGGGAAACTTCCTGTGGGGACCAGCACTTGAGCCTTGTGGTTGAACTAAATTGCTGCTTTGCTGCTGATTCCCTGGGGAAGGCTTTCTGTGCAGCTCAGGTTTCAATGATTGACTTNTTCAGTGGTTGTTGCTGGGCTGGGTGCAGGTGTTGGGGGGCATGGCTGGGGCCCTCAGTCCTCCACTGCCCCAGCTTGGGAGCCCAGGGCACTTCCTGCAGCAGCTCAGTGGTCACCACGGGGCTGGTTGCGGGTGTCGAGGGCATGTCTGAGGCCTCCAGTCCACCCACTCCCTGGCTTGGGGGCCCAGGGGGTTTCTGGTCCATCTAGGTTTTATAGGTGTTCTTTGATGAAGTGAGACCTTTACTAGTTAATATCAAACTTTGTCTCTGGTCTTTGGTTATTTTGTTTTATCTCAGTTCTGTGTTGGATTATTTGCTGTTCCCACCATTTAAACTCTGTACTGGAACTAATTTGTTGTCCTTTACTTACTTCTAAAATGGGGAAACTTCCTGTGGGGACCAGCACTTGAGCCTTGTGGTTGAACTAAATTGCTGCTTTGCTGCTGATTCCCTGGGGAAGGCTTTCTGTGCAGCTCAGGTTTCAATGATTGACTTTGTAGGTACTTCTGGGTCTCGTGAGATCTAGTGTACCTGGGTTATGTGGAAACTCTCCAGCAAACTGCACCCCCTGCAGTTCTATGTTCCTGACCAGTCTAGACAGAGTGGTCCTCCACTAATTGGGGGACAGATCAGCTGTCCATGCGGTGCTCAAGTTCCCTCAGTGGGCCTGACTCCCCCACTACCCACACTCCAAACACTTTCCCTGGGACGGACCATGTCCTGGTCCCTTGCAATGGCTCACCTGCCTCTGAGTGGCTCCTTTTTTCCGTTGTCTGTGGCCCCTCACTATGTGGGTCCATGGGAGCCCTGTTAGTGGTCTTGCTGGCCTGTGGGCCACCAAGGCCCTCTTCTCCCCTGCTGTCTCCAAGCAACTTCATAGGAAGGGAACAGCTGAAGTTTTGCCATCTCTTTCTTTGTGTGCTCAGCAGCTCCAGCCTTGCAGTGGCTGGGATTTGAAATGGTGGGAGCAATCCTTTCTCTCATTGTGGCTTCTCCTGCCTTCATGCACTCTGTTGGTCTCTCCTCCTCTTCCCCAGAGCTCTAGCAGCTCCCATTTGGCTGTAGTTGCTTTTTAATAGTTGTAAATTGGTTGATTTTTGGGAGACAGTGACTCTGGCAACTGTCTATTCCACCAGCTTGACCGGAAGCCTCTTTTGCCCATTTTAAAATTAGGTTGTTTGCTTTCTTTGCTATTGAGTTATAATAGTTTCTTACATATTTTGGATATTAACTCTTTATCAGATATATAATTTGCAAATATGTTCTACCATTCTATTTTTTTTGAAACACATTGATTATACATATTTGTGGGGTACAGAGTTGAATATCAATGCATGTATACAATGTGTAATGATCAAATCAGGGTAATTAGCATGTTCATTATAAAACTTAATCATTTCTTTGAGATGAATTTGCTTAATCTCCTGTTTTCTAGCCATTTGATAACAGGCAGAAAATTATTGTTAATTATAGATGCCCAGCTCTACTGTACATCTGCAGAACTTGTTTTTCCTATGTGACTGTTACATGTCCATTAGCCAATCTCTCCCTACCCTCCCTCCCACTTCCTCTTTCCTGACTTTAGTAACCACAGCTCTGGTCTCTCCTTCTAAAAGCTCAACTTATTATTATCTTCCTTCCTTTTCCCCTTCCTTTCTTCCTTCTGTCCTTCCTCTCTCTCTTTCTTTCTTTCCTCCTTTCCCTCCCCTTCCCTCTCCTCCCCTTTTCTTTCCTTTCTTCTCTCTCTCTCTTTGTCTTTTAGCTCCCACTTATGAGCGAGAACACGTGGTATTTCTCTTTCTGTGCCTGGCTTATTTCACTTAACGTAATTTTCTCCAAGCCCATCCATGCTCCTGTGAATGACGGAATTCCATTATTGTTTATAGCTGAGTAGTATTTCATTGGGTATATATACCACATTTTCTTTATGCAGTCATCCATCAGTGGACATTTAGATTGGTTCCAAATTATAGCTATTGTAAATAGTGCTGTGATAGACATGGGAGTGCAGGTGTCCCTTTGATATGATTATTTCCTCTCCTTTGGGCATATACCCAGTATTGGAATTGCTGGATCATATGGTAGTTCTATCTGTAGTTGTCTGAGGAATCCTCATACTGTTTTCTATAATGGCTGTGCTAATTCCTGATGCCACCACTGTGGCACAGGAATAGGATTCCCCTTCATACACATTTTCACTAACATTTGTTATTTTTCATCTTTTTGATAATAGCTAGTCTAACTGGGGTGAGATATCTCAATGTAGTTTTGATTTGCATTTCCCTGATGGTTAATGGCGTTGATAATGATTAGTGATGTTGAGACATTTTTTTCATAGACCTGTTGGCCATTTGTACATCCTCTTTTGAGAAATGTCTATTGAGTTCCTTTGTTCATTTTAAAATAGGATTGTTTTCTTATTCTTAAGTTGTTTGAGTTCCTCGAATATTCTGGATATTAATCCATGGTCAGATGCATAGTTTGCAAATATTTTCTCCCATTCTTCAGGTAGCCTTTTTAGCAAAGCTTTTCTCCCACTCTGTAGGCTGTCATTTCACTCTGCTGATTGTTTCCTTTGCTGTGAAGAAGCTTTTTAGATTGATATAATGCCATTTGTTTTTTTTTTTCTTTTATTGCTTGTGTTTTTCAGGTCTTATTCATAAAGTGTTTGCCAAGTC
>NW_007735021.1:26369-32001 GCF_000696425.1 Galeopterus variegatus
GTCCTTCATTTTTTTGATGTGGAGTACCACATTACTGAGTTGTGTATGTTGAACCATCCTTGTATCCCTGGAATGAATTCCACTTGATCATGGTGTATTATCTTTTTTGATGTGCTGCTGAATTCTCTTTGCTAGTGTTTTGTTGAGAATTTTTGCATCTATGTTTATCAAGAATATTGGCCTGTAGTTTCCTTTTATTGTTGTCTTTGTTTGATTTTGGCTCAGAGTGATGCTGGCCTCATAGAATGTATTTGGGAGAAGGGTCTCTCTTCCAATTTTTGGAATAGTTTGAAAATAAGTAGTATTAATTCTTCTTTAAATGTTTAGTAGAATTCAGCAGTGAAGCCATCCAGTCCCAGACTTTTCTTTCTTTGGACTGGTGATTACTGCCTCAATCTCATTGCTCATTATTGGTCTATTCAGGTTTTCTATTTCTTCCTTGTTGATTCTTGGTAGTTTTTATGTGTCCAGAAATTAATTCATTTCCTCCAGGTTTTCAAATTTGTTGGTGTACAGTTGTTCATAATAGTCTCCAAGGATTCTTTGTATTTCTGTGGTATCAGTTGTAATGTTTCCTTTTATATTTTTGATTTTGTAATTTGGGTTTTCTCACTTTTTAGTCTAGCTAATGGTTTGTCATTTTTGTTTATCTTCTCAAAAACCCACCTTTTTGTCTTGTTAATCTTTTATGTCACCTTTGGGGTCTCTAGTTCATTTAGTTCTGTTCTGATCTTTATTATTTTTTTTTCATCTACTGATTTTGAGATTGGATTGGTCTTGTTTTTCTAGTTCTTTGAGGTATAACATTAGGTCATTCATTAGAAGTCTTTCTATTTTTTTAATGTAGGCATTTATTTTAATAAACTTCCCTCTTAATACTGTTTTTGTAGTATCCCATACGTTTTGGTATGATGTGCTTTTATTTTCATTTGTTTCAAGAAATTTTTTGATTTCTCATTTAATTTCTTCTTTGACTCACAGGTTGTTCCGGAGCATGTTTAATTTTCATGTATTTGAATAGTTTGCAATGTTTCACTTGTAGTTGATTTCTAGTTTTATTCCATTGTGCTCTGAAAAGATACTTGAAATGATTTCAGTTTTTAAAAATTTGTTGAGACTTGATTTGTGACTTAATGTGTAATGTATCCTGGAAAATGTTCCCTGTGCTGATTAGAAGAATTTACACCCTGTAGTTGTTGGATGAAATATTCTGTAAATGTCTGTCAAGTCCAATTGGTCTAAAGTGTAGTTTAAATCCTGTGTTTCTCTGTTGATTTGTTGCCTAGATGATCTTTCCTATATTGAGGAAGAAGTGTTTAGGTCCCTAACTATTATTGTATTTGGGTCTATCTCTCTCTTTAGGTGTAGTAGTATTTGATTTATATATCTGGGTGCTTTGATTTTGGGTGCATGTATATTTATGATTATTATATCTTCTTGCTGGATTAATCCCTTTATCATTATATAATGGCCTTCTTTGCTGCTTTTTGTAGTTTTTTGTTTAAAGTCTATTTTATCCTATATAAAATAGCTGTTCCTGTTAGTTTTGGGTTTCCATTTATGTGGTATATCTTTTTCCATTCCTTCACTATTAGTCTATGTGTGTCTTGTAAAAGCTACTCCAGAGTATTAGAAGAAACAAGTGTTCCACCAGATACCCAGACAACTAGACATATAAAAAAATAAGAAAATATAAGCCCCCCAAAGGAATGCAGTAATTCTATAGTACCAGACCTCAAACAAAAAGAAATTATAAAATAATTTCACCTGTAAGGTGAAGTGAGTTTCTTGTATACAGAAAGCCTGTGTGTGTCTTTGCAGGTGAAGTGGGTCTCTTGTAGACAGCATATAGTTGGGTCTAGCTTTTTAATCCATTCAGCCAGTCTGTGTCTTTTAAGTGGGAAATTCAATCCACTTACATCCAGAACTGTTTTTGAAAGGTATTGCTTTACTCCTGCCATTTTACTTATTTATTTAATTATGGATATTTTATATATCTTTTCTTTCTTCCTTTCCTCTTTATTTTTTGTCTTCAGTGTTTGTTTTTTTTTTTTTGTAGTGATAATACAATTTTTTTTCTCTTTCTTATTTGTGTATTTGCTCTACCAGTAGGTTTTATTCTTTCTCATGTATTCTTGACAGTGATTATTGTTCTGATTCCAGATGTAGTACTCCCTTAAGGATTTCTTGCAAGGCTCGTCTTGTGGTGGTGAATTCCTGGAATTTTTGTTTGTCTGGGAAGGAAACTATTTCTCCTTCATTTGTGAAGAATAGCTTTTCAGGGTGTATTAGTCCTTTTTTGTTGTTTATAACAGAAATACCTGAAACTGGGTAATTGGTAAAGAAACAGTATCTATTGTTTACAGTTTCAGAGGCTGGGAAGTCCAACATCCAGGCAGCATATCTGGTGAGAGCCTTGTTGGTGGGCGGTGACTCTTCATAGCAAAGCAGGGTATGTTATGTGGCTAACATGGCATGGCAGAAGAGAGCTAACCTCCTCACTGGCTGTCCTTTTAAGGCCCCCAGAACCATGCCCATGATCACCATTAAACCATCAACTGGAGTAATCATTTACTAAGGCATGGCCCTCATACTTTAATCACTTCTTCAAGGCTCCACCTTTCCACTACTTATTTAGGACTTCCCACCCTCTTAACACTGTCATAGTGGAGGTTAAGTTGCTAATACATGGACTTTGGGGGACATAATTCAATCCACAGGGCTGGGTATAGTATTCTTGGCTCAGAGTTTGTTTATTTGTTTGTTTGTTTTTTTCCTTTTAGTACTTTGAATATGTCATTGCATTCTGTCCTGGCCTGTGATGTTTCTGCTGAGAAATATGCTGTTAGTCTAATGGGGATTCCCTTATAGGTGACTTGACATTTTTCTTTTGCTGTTTTTAGAATTCTTTTTGTCTTTGATTTTTGATAATTTGACTACAATATAACTTGAGGATTTAACCCCTTTTTGGGTTAAATCTGTTTGGGGATCTTTGAGACTCTTGGATCTGGAAGTCCATATTTCTCCCAGTACTTGGGAAGTTTTCAGCTATTGTTTCATTAATAGGTTTTCAATGCCTTTTCCTTCCTCTCCCCCTTCTGAAACACCCACTATTAGGATGTTTGCATGCTTAAGGTTGTCACATAGATCTCTTAGGCTTTCTTGATTTTTTAAAAAAATTTTAAAAAAATTTTTTATTGTTTTGGTCTGCCTTGGTTATTTATAAAGGCTATCTTTGAATTCAGAAATTCTTTTTTCTGCTTGCTCTAGCCTGTTGCTTGAGCTCTTGGGTTTTGTTGTTGTTGTTGTTTCGTTTGTTTCTTCATTCATTTGTTTTTATTTTATTGAATGAATTCTTCACTTCTAAGAGTTCTACATGGTTATTTTTTAAAAAATCTATCTCTTTGTTGAATTTCTCCTTCAGATCCTGGATTGTTTCCCTCATTTCATTGTCTTGTCTCTCAGACTTTTCTTGCATCTCATTGAATTTCCATAAGATTAATTTTTGAAAAATTTTCAGGTATTTTATTATTTCTTTCTGTTTGGGGTCTGGTACTATAGAATTACTGCATTCCTTTGGGGTGCTTATATTTTCTTGTTTTTTCATGTGTCTAGTTGTCTGGGTATCTGGTGGAACACTTGTTTCTTCTAATACTCTGGAGTAGCTTTTGAGGGGAAAGATTCCCTCCTGTAGATGTGCAGCTGGGTGGGGTGTTTTAGGCTGGGGTTCCAGTAGATGCAGTAGTGTAGTCTCTGTGTGATTGCTTTGACTGTATTCAACATCAGAGTTGTCTGTGAGTGCTTCTGTGGGCTATGCTCTGGGGCACTCAGCAATTTCTTGCTGAAGTGAGTGATATTGGGCTGGGTTGTTGGGGTTATGGGTGAGTTCTTGGGAGAAGCACTGGGGCCCCCATCACTCATCAGATGAAGTGAATGATCCTGAGTGGGCTTGCTTGCACCCTGCCCAGAATTCTGTAGTCCTTTATATGCACTGGAGTGCTCTGAAGCTCCTCACCTTAAGTGGGTGACCATTGGCTGGATTTCTCAGAGTTGAGATTAGGGCTTGGACTTTGAGGAAGACAAAGAGATGCTCAGAAGTGCCTCAGCTAGAGTGGGCGACTTAGTGGAGTCACTGGGACTTCAGGCTAGTCCCTATACTCCCACAGGAGACATTGGGGCTTTGCATCTCCATAGCTGAAGTGGGTAACACTAGGCAAGGTTGTTGGGGCCTGCTAGGACCCTGTGCCCCCAGAAGAAATGCTAAGGTATTCTGCAGTTTTACCATTGAAGTGGGCCACTCTGGGGAGGTCGCTGGGTGTGTGGGTGGGTTTGTGTGCCCTCCAGAGTGACACTGGTTGCTTTGCAGCACCACTGTTAAAGTGGGCACTGTGCATGAGGTGGTAGTAGCTGTGTGTGAAATGTTTTGCCCCAAAAAGAATGTTGGGGACCTCTGTAGCTGTTCAACTGGAGCTGCCACTCTGAGGCTGGTGTGATCATGAGCAGGATCCTATGTCCCTAAGAGATGTTGGGTTTCTCTGCAGCTCCTCGGCCTGAGTCGGCCACTCTGGGTAAGGTTGCTATGGTCATGTGCAGGACACTGTACTCCTGAGAGACATACTTGGGTTCTTTGTATCTGTTCGATTGAAGTAGGCCACAATGGGTGAGGCCACTGTGGTTGTGGTCAGGCCCCTGCAACCCCAAGAGAGGCACTAGGTCACTGTGGAACTTCTCAGTTGGGATTGGCTGCCCCATGCAAGGTCACTGGGGCTGTGTGTAGGCTGCTGTGCCCCCAAAGGAGATGCTGAATCTCTGGGGTGGTGGAGTTGCAGAGGCACTTCACCAAAGAGGGTGGGGCTGCTGGAAGTGGCAGTAGGCCCTGATCAGTTGGCTCTCAGGCTCCAGGGAGTTCGCACCCCTGTCCCTGTGTCCTTAAAAGATATTCAGAATACCTCTGCAGCCCTCTTGCTGGGGCTGGCAGCCCTGGGAAAGCTTGCTGGTGCTGCAGGGAGGGTCTGTGCCCCCAGAAAGAGGCATGCAGGGCCTCCAGTACCTCTCCACTTAGGTTCGTGAGTCTGTACCTGTCCTCTGGTGCCATGGAATAACTGTGTGGCTACGAGAATTGCAAAGGCACTTCACCAAAGATGGCAGGGCCACCAGCAGTGGCTTAAGGCCCCAATTAGTTGGCTTATGGTTCCAGAAACTGCACACAGTGACACTGACCCCCTTTGTCCTGAGGGTGGCCCCCTCGCTGCACTGGACCACCTGTTCCTAAGGCACATGGCATGGCGTGGACTTGGGAATACTTCACCCAGTGCGATGAAGGGGTCTCAGGGCTACAAAATCGATGGGACTATTGGGACCCAAAACAAAATGCTCTTGGGTGTTGGGTACAATCCTAAAGTGGTTACTGCTGCAGCAGCCTGGGACCCAGTTCACAGCGTGAACTCCTTCCCAATATCAGTGCACCCACATAGGCTCCCAACAATTCCTGACACCAGTCGCAGCCTACAAGAACAGTGCTACTTTCCCATGGTTTGGGCCACAGACCCACAGTGCTGTGCTTGCTCACCTCTCTCCTGCAGGCCACTGTCACATTAATCCAAGAGACAGACAAACTCACTCTGGGACAAAA
>NW_007735021.1:32150-32896 GCF_000696425.1 Galeopterus variegatus
ACAGTGCTACTTTCCCATGGTTTGGGCCACAGACCCACAGTGCTGTGCTTGCTCACCTCTCTCCTGCAGGCCACTGTCACATTAATCCAAGAGACAGACAAACTCACTCTGGGACAAAATATCAATGTAAGGTTCCCACATGAGGTCATCACTCTAATGAACAGTCGGGGATATAACTGGCTGACTAACTCCAGGATGACTCACTATCAAGGACTCCTCTGTGAAAGCCCCCAGGTGTGCTTTGAAACAGTGCAGACACTGAATCCAGCCAGGCTCCTGTCTGCTGAGTCCAGCACCCCAGACCGTGATTATAAAAAACTGACAGATAAAATATATTCCAGCAGGCCCGATTTGACAGACTCACCCTTGACTGACCCAGACATGGAAATGTTCACAAATGGGAAAAATTATATTAAAAAAGGACAACAAAAAACTGGATATGTGGTAACAATTCATACAGAGATTATAGAGATAAAATCCTTACCCCAGGGTTGGTCAGTGCAGCAGACAGAGCTATAGAGACCTATTCAGGCACTTAGGCTCTCAAATGGACAGCGGGTTAACATTTACACTGAGTCTAAATGTGCCTTTGCAATGTTACATGTCCATGGGGCCCTATACAGAGAAAGGGAGCTCCTAACAACAGGAAGAAAAACAATCAAAAACAGGAAAAAATTCTTTGGCTCCCTGAGACAGTTTGGGAGCACACCCAAGTGTCTGTTGTACACTACAAAAAACACGAAAGG
>NW_007735021.1:33365-35769 GCF_000696425.1 Galeopterus variegatus
TAAAGGAAACTGCCAAAATCATGCTGGTGCCCGAGATGGCACAGCAGATAATGTACACAAAAGAGGAGGCACAATGGACAAAAAAGGAGATGAAACTGAAACCCTTAAAGGATAATTGAAGCTCCCAGACCACAGACTGATGCTTCCTCAATGGGTAGCCCACCAACTAGTCCTGAAATATCACACACTGACACACTGGGGAAAAATGGCTCTGGAAACCACACTGAGTCACTACTACTTCATCCCCAAATTGGCCTCTCTTTGCATGCAGGTCAGCACACAATGTCTGACCTGCATCCAGAATGGCACCAAGCAAGGACCCTGGCCAGCCCCCAGAGCCCAGCCAGTTGGGACATTGCCTTTCAAGGACCTGGTAGTGGACTTTACTGAAGTAAAGTCCTGCAGAGGCTGTAAGTCCTTAGTGGTGATGTTATGTACATTCACTGGATGAACTGAGGCATTTCCCACATGGAGATCACAAAAACCTTTTTAAGGGAGGTGGTCCCAAGATATGGGCTCCCTCTGACTATAGGGTCAGACAACGGGCCAGCATTTGTCACAAAAGTCATTCAAGGACTGGCCAAAATGCTGGGAATAAAATGAAAGCTCCATACAACCTATAGACCACAGAGTTCAGGGAAAGTAGAGCGTGTGAACCGGACCCTAAAGACCACATTAGCTAAGCTCTGCCAAGAGACAGGGGCTTCCCTGGATAGATATGCTTCCCTGAGCTTTGCTGCTGGTCCGATGTGTGATGGGACCAACACGATATCCCCCATCTGAGGTTATATATAAAAGACCACCTCCACTTATAGCTAGACTGCACAGGGACCCTCACCAGCTGGGAAAGGTCAGGATGTCACAGTACTTATAGTCACTGGCTAGGACTTTCAAACATATAACCAAGACAATTTTAGAATGAGCTCCCATCCCTTTAGGAAGTTGGGCTCATCAGTCTCAGCCCGATGACACAATGTGGGTAAAAGATTAGAAAAAGGCTCCTTTAAAACCAACCTGGATGGGGCCACACATAATTGTACTAACAATGCAGAAATAATTTTCTTGCAAGCCTGCTTTGTTCTTGAAGTAATATCTTGTCCTTGAAACTATGTCTGCGTGCTCCTTTGGCTTCTGTAACAAGAACTTATCTGCACAGACCACATATACTAGCTAAAATGCTAAGTAAAAAAAAAAATGTAATGAGCCCTGAAACAGTCTGCCTATAAGAAGCCTTGTCAGACCTAGGTTCGGGGACCAGATTTTCAGGTCAGGCGCTCATGTAGTCCCAATAGCATAATAAACACCTGGCTCTCCAACATTCTGAGTGTTCAACTAATTCCTTGCTAAGTTCATCTCCACAACATGCAGATGAAATGATCCTATATATCAAGCAGCCTNTAACCAAAACAGCATGTACTACAATAAAAACAGACACGCAGATCAATGGAATAGAATAGAGAATCCAGAAATCAACCCACACACCTACAGCCATCTGATCTTTGACAAAGGTGCCAGATCTACACACTGGAGAGGAGACTGCCTCTCAGCAAATGGTGCTGGAAAAACTGTATATTCATATGGAGGAGAAAGAAACTAGACCTGTTTCCCTCACATATACCAAAATAAACTCAAAATGGAATAAAGAGGGCCAGCCTGGTGGCGCACTGGAGAGTGCGCCGCTTGGGAGCGCGGCGGCGCTCCCGCCGAGGGTTCGGATCCCATGTGGAGACCGGTTCCCGCTCACTGGCTGAGCGCGGTGCGGGTGCAACACCGAGGGTTGCGATCCCGTTACCGGTCAGTAAAAAAGACAAAAAGGAAAAAAAAATGGAATAAAGAATTAAATATACACCCTGAAACAATAAAACTCCTTAAAGAAAACATTGGGGAAACACTCCAGGAATTAGGAATGGGTACAGACTTCATGAATATGACCCCAAAAGCACAGGCAACCAAAGGAAAAATAAACAAATGGGATTATATCAAACTAAAAAGCTTCTGCACAGCAAAAGAAACAACAGAGTGAAAAGGCAACCAACAGAGTGGGAGAAAATATTTGCAAAATATACATCTGACAAAGGATTAATATCCAGAATATACAAGGGACTCAAATAACTTTACAGCAAAAAACCAAATAACCCAATTAAAAAATTGGCAAAGGAGTTGGACAGGCATTTCTCTAAGGAAGATATACAAATGGCCAACAGACACATGAAAAAATGCTCAACATCTTTCAGCATTTGGGAAATGCAAATCAAAACCACTTTGAGATACCATCTCACTCCAGTTAGGACAGCTAATATAAAAAAACCTGAGAATAATAAATGCTGGTGAGGTTGCAGAGATAAAGGAACTCTCATACACTGTTGGTGGAACTGCAAAATGGTGCAGCCTCTATGGAAAATGG
>NW_007735021.1:37129-38221 GCF_000696425.1 Galeopterus variegatus
CTACACAATGGAATTCTACTCTGCTATAAAAAAGAATGAAATACTGCCATTCACAGCAATGTGGATGGACTTAGAAAAAATTATATTATGTGAAATAAGTCAGGCACAGAAAGAGAAATACTACATGTTCTCACTTATTTGTGGGAGCTAAAAATAAATAAATAAATATACAATCAAATAAATGGGGTGGGGTGAAGAAGACACAACAATCACAGCAATTCCTTGAACTTATTAAGACAAGTGAAGAGATGTGATGTTGATGGAGGGAGGGAGGAGACGGTGGGGGAAAGAGGAATTGGTAAAGGGACACAAAAATCAGCTACACTGTGTATTGATAAGTTAAAATATCAATCAATCAATCAACCATCCTTGAAATTATCACATGAATCCTACTTTGTATTTCAAATATACAAAATAATGATAATAATAAAAAATTAAATAAAATGCAAAATTGTTTATTTTTCATAGCATTAATTACTGCTCTTGTATAATGGGAATCTTGCATTAGCTTATATGTATGTGATACTTAAATAAGTAAATATTCAATATTAAGTGTACATAAGCTTTTTTTTACTATTAAGTTTGTGTGATTAAATTTTTTTTTTGAGATCACTATTGTAGAAGATGGGTCTTGAAATGTCTTATTAATGTATAGTTAAATGTTCTCTTTAAGGCAAAAGAAAAAGACAGCTACATACAGAACTATTTGAAGAAAGTATGTTTATGTGTTGGTTTATTTAATGGATATATTTGAATTCATGAATGACATATTTCTTAGAATTTTAATCGCTATATTTATCTTAACAGTCACTATTAAAAACAAATAAAATATAAGCAAATAAGTCTGTTAATACTTCCAGATCTTTTGGCCAAGCTGCCACTTAGCAAACAGAACAGGAGGTAGAAACAGTGAAATGTTTGGTAATGGGGAAAATATTTTTGCCCATTGGAATTAAAATAATAAACCTAGATGATTTCTCTTAATGTGGGAATCTGTTGACACCTGACATTCATTCAGGGACCATTTGATGTTAATTTTTTTTTTTTTTTTAAGATGACCGGTAAGGGGATCTTAACCCTTGACTTGGTGTT
>NW_007735021.1:38511-40142 GCF_000696425.1 Galeopterus variegatus
TTCTCCAAAGCTTATGCTGAAATTTAACCTCTAATATGGCAGTACTGAGAAATGGGGCCTTTAAGAGATGATTGTATCATGAGGGCTATGCTTTCATCAATGGATTAATCCACACATGTATTAATGAATTGATGGGTTAATAAATTAACGGGTTATCATGGGAATGGAACTGGTTTCCTTGTAAGAAAAGGAAGGACCTGAGATAACACTTGAGCATTCTCTTGTACTCTCGCCATGTGATGCCCTGCATTGTTTTGGGACTCTGCAGAGAGTTCCCGCCAATAAGAAGATCCTCAGAGGATGAACTCCCTCATCCTTGTACTTCTCAGCCTCTAGAATGTAAGAAATAAATTTTGTTTCTTTGGAGATTACCCAGTTTCAGGTCTTCTGTTATAAGTGACAGGAAATGAACTAAAAATGTGATCTTTTACTTAAACATGAATTAATAGTTTTGTCTTTGCCAATATTGAAATCATCAACAGTGCGCGCTTTGTCAAAGTTGAACTCAATGACTTAAGGACAGAAGAAATAATGTGACATAATTTAACCATATTAAAGTAATTGTTCAGTATGAGGGTTAGACTAACTGTTACGTTATGTACACATAATGAAATGCTCTGTAGCAGTTAAAATTGTTGCAAATGGAATTTTATGATGAGAAACAGTGTTTAGGGCTGTGGTGTATATTGATTGCCTATTTATCCCTTCTTCCTTAAAAACAAAACTTCAACATTGTTTAAAGTCACTTTTCTTCATGAAGCCCAGTACCATGGGATGTTGATGTTGCATTCAGCTGTGTGAGTAGATACTGATTAATTGAGAACACTAATCTTCTGGTTTCTATGGTTTTGCCTTTTCCATGTTGCCAAAGAGTTGGTATCATGCAGTACACAGACTTTTCAGATTGGGTTCTTTCACTTAGTAACATGCACTTAAGTTCTATTTTTGGGGGGGTGTGGTTTGATAGCTTTTTTTAAAATTGCAGTAAATATTCCATTGAAGGACCCAGGGCTCTCCTGACCCAGGACAGCAGGGGGCCTTGGGCCTTGGCCGTGCCCCCCTGACACCCAGAGCCAGCACAGCGGTGACCACTGAGCTGCTGCAGGAAGCACCTAAGTAAGGTTCTCCCAACCTGGGGATGAGGGGGGCTGAGGGCCTCAGCCACATCCCCCAACACCCTCAGCCAGCCTAGTGGTAGTGGTGACCACCGAGCTGCCACAGGAAGCACCCCAGGCTCTCCTGACCTGGGGCGGAGGGAGGCCAAGGGATTCAGCCATGCCCTCCCTGATGCATGCAACCAGCCCAGCAATGACCACCAAGCTGCTCAGGAAGTGCCCCAGGCTCTCTCAAGCAGGGTCAATGTGAGACTTTGGGCCTCAGCCAGGCCACCCTGACACATGCAACCAGCCCAGTGATGACCACCAAGCCATAGCAAGACGAGCCCTGGGTTCCTGAGCTGTTACAGTGGGGGGATGAGGGCTTTTCCACATGCCCTTGATATCTACACCCAGCCCAGCAATGACCAAGCCACCACTGGAAGCCCCATGGTCTCCCCTATGGGAATGAGGAAGGTGCCACAGGCCTCAATCCTGCCCCTTCTCCTTCCTCCTTCTTCCATCCCATTTCCTTCC
>NW_007735021.1:40355-46467 GCF_000696425.1 Galeopterus variegatus
ACATGCCCTTGATATCTACACCCAGCCCAGCAATGACCACCAAGCTGCTCAGGAAGTGCCCCAGGCTCTCCCAAGCAGGGTCAATGTGAGACTTTGGGCCTCAGCCAGGCCACCCTGACACATGCAACCAGCCCAGTGATGACCACCAAGCCATAGCAAGACGAGCCCTGGGTTCCTGAGCTGTTACAGTGGGGGGATGAGGGCTTTTCCACATGCCCTTGATATCTACACCCAGCCCAGCAATGACCAAGCCACCACTGGAAGCCCCATGGTCTCCCCTATGGGAATGAGGAAGGTGCCACAGGCCTCAATCCTGCCCCTTCTCCTTCCTCCTTCTTCCATCCCATTTCCTTCCCCTTTCCCCCTCCCCCTCCCTCCCAACTGCTCCACAACAACATCCTAGAATGTAAAAAAAAATACTAATGAAATTTCATTTTCTCTCAAAAAATAAAAGTAAAGGGAGAACATGTTTGTAGCATTGCTAGATAAAAGAGCTAGTATCATCAATGTGTAAAGGGCTCCCATAAATTAATGAGAAAAATGATAACTCAGGAGAAAAAGATGTAATTAGGAAATCCAGTGACTAATGATATAAAAAATATCCTATTCCTTGGTAGTAACCAAGTCATTGCAAATTAAAACTATGACTAGTTACCATTTTCCATCCATCATATTGGCAAAAACTAAAAATTGATTATATCCACATGCTGTTGAGGAGAGAGGAAAACAGGCATGATCGCCCACTGCTTGTGGGATGAGGACAGTTGACCCTTAGGGACAAATTCTAGTAGTTTCTATTAACACTAAGCACCCATACCATTCGGCCAGCAATCCCACTTGTAAGATACTGTCTTACAAAAATAAAAGCATCAGAAAAAAAATTACATAAAAAAAAGGAAAGAAAGAAAATATTCCATTGTATGATGTACCAGTTTATCTACTAAGCTACTGAATGACATGTGGATTGCTTCCAATTTGGGGCAATTATGAGTAAAGCTGCTATAAAGAGTCATGTGCAGGTTCATTCCTCAATTACATAACTCTTAATGAGAGTTTGCTGGAAAAGATGCATGATTTACAAAGAAAATGCCAGACTCAACACTCAAGAGATTATTTGATAACACTTTTTTGTTCCTTAATGAAGTTTTCAGTTTTACTAAATATCTCTTCCTTCTCGAGATTATCCAACCTCCTCTTTGCTCAGCTACTCACTCCAATGCATCAGAAGGCAGGCATTCTTCCTGCCAACACTATTGCCAAGAAGTAGGCAGCAGGTCCTGTCAGGAGACATTACAACCCTCCAGGGAATCCAATTCCTGCATTGATGCTTTTATCAAGAATTAACTCTTTCAAGAAAATGCTGTCACATCAGGATAGTTTAACTCATTCATTTGATTCACTCTTACCAGTAGCAAGGTTGCAACTCCTGCACTTAGTAAAGGGATTTTTACAGTCTGGAGTTCTACCCTAGACTCTGCCTCAAGTGATCACACACTTCTTTGAAATATGTCTGTGTAGTGGATTGAATTATTTCCCCCCAAAACTCATTGAAGTTTGAATTATGTTACTCAAGTTTTATGTATTAGAAACTTAGTCCTCACTGTGACTGTTAAGAGGGTGGGAAATCCTGTTATGGTGGTTGAAGGGTGGAGCCTTGAAGAGGTGATTGGATTGTAGGACAGTGCAGTGGTGAATGGATTAAAAATGGCAGTCAAGGGCTGACCCCGTGGCTCACTCGGGAGAGTGCGGCACTGGGAGCACAGCAGCTCCCGCTGCGGGTTTGGATCCTATATAGGATGGCCGGTGCACTCACTGGCTGAGCGTGGTGCGGGCGACACCAAGCCAAGGGTTACGATCCCCTTACCGGTCACAAAAAAAGAAAAAAAAGTGGCAGTCAAGGGCGTGGTTCTGAGGGTTTTAAAAAAAGAGAGTCTCTCTCTCTCCTCTCTCTCTCTCTCCCCCCCCTTCCACCATCTTGCAATGTGAGACCCCTGGTGTGCTGTCACCACCACCAGATGGACTTTGGACGTCCTAGCCTCAGAAACTGTAAGCAATAAGTTTCTTTTTCTTTATAAGATACCCAGTCCCATGTATTTTGTTATAAGCAACAAAAATGGACTAATACAGTCTATAAAACCAAAGAGATAAAACTAGAAACTTACCAGAATACTTCTCATTTGATAAAAAGGAACTTTTCATGACTTGGCAGTAATTGGATAGATTCTTCTAGTCCCTTGCAAAAACTAAAATGTGCTGGTTAGTTTGCTGATCCCTGTTAGAGAACCAGCTTTCACAGCTATTGGGGTCTCCATCAGGGTATCCCTCTTCTTGGCATCTGGAGACCCAGGCCCTGGGGCTCTCCTCCTCTCTCCACCTTGCAGTGGGAACAATCTGTTATGAGCAAGGAGTAATGTACTCCTTGTACTTCTGGAAAGAGAATGGACGCTGCTGGGCTGGCCGGTCATTGGAGGATTCACAAAGACTTTAAAAGGCATGCTGGGATTTTGCTTCCAGTAGCCCACCTAGTGTTGGGGTTGTGGGTGTCTGTAGAGACTGACCTACAGGCTACTTCATCTGCAGATTGTCCACAGCACAATCTTGGGAGCCCTCCAGCTGGCAGCAAAGGACAAGGTGGTGAATGGGCTGTGAGCAAGAGTAACCACATGCATGGTGCCACGGCTCCCACCCTCCAGGAACCAATGCATGAACCAGAGAAGCCAGAGATGCACCATCCAGGCAGCTGGACTCACAGCTACATGCCCAGTCAGGGCTGTGTCAGTCAGCGTGCTGCCTCAGTTTCCCATGTGGATGTGGGCCTGGGACCTGCAGGCAGCCCCTCAGCTGGGGACAGACCCCCGGGCCAGCCTGCCAAGGGCCACCCTGTATTCCTAAAGTATTGCAGTCTTCTTAAGATGAATATTATATCATTTCACAACTCATACTTCTGAAATTTAAGAACTTTACAACAGTATATGTCCATTAATTTCCCTCCCTCCCTAATCTTTGTGCAATTATTGTCATATATTTTGCTTCTGCATATGTTTTAAATTCACCTTATAGAGCACACGTTTGTGTTAGATAGTTATTTGTCTTTCAAGAAAAAAAATTTTAAGGCCAGTCTTTTATATATATTCACTTATTTACAATTTCTGTGTTTTCATTTCTTTCTGTAGATTTTTTTCATGTATCATTTTTCTTCACCCTATAGAACTTCCATTAGTATCTCTTATAGTGAAGACCTGCTGTTAACAAATTGCTTCTACTTTCATTTATCTGAAAATATTTTTATTTCACTTACTTTTGAAGTATACTGTAGCTATTAAAAACTAAACCATAGCATATTGCAGAAAAGGTAATAAACATGAGCTTAGGAAATAAATGCAAACCCAAACCGAAGAATTTCTCTGGAATAGGTCTGGAAATCTATGCAAAGAAACTCGATGCCAAAAGAAATAGCTTGGTATTGCCTAACATACACAAACAGAAGTATAGATCATAGAAATGAGCTAAAGTAGCAACTGCCCAATCTGCAGAACTGACAACAGAGTGGTATTTGATTCTCCCCTTTCTCTGTTTGGAGGACACAAAGATAATATTATAGCTAATGCAAATCAATAGCTAATGCAACCTCCCCCCCCCCAACTTCTTAAGACCCTTATTATAAATTTGTTATTTTAATTTTCATATTTTATTTTCATTAGAGCAATAAAACTTTTTAAAAATTATTTTATTCAAATTTTTTATTGTAACATAGTTGATTGTATATATCTGTGGGGTACAAAGTTGAATATCAATACCTGTGTGCAGTATGTGATGTTCAAATCAGGATAATAAGTATACTCAACAATATACTGTTGGGCTTTAAAAACTAACGCCACCTTAAGTGACATTACAAGTGGATTAACGTGGCAGCCTAATATGGCACCGGGAGGAAGTAGGGTGGGGGTGTCTGTGGGAATTTTGCCTAAGCCCTTATTGGCCAAATACGTGCTTCTGTGCTCGTGAACACTGCGTGGTTGCAATAGCTAGGCAATGAGACAGGATGCATGCCCTTGACCTTTAAATCCTCCCCTCCCTATCTGCCTATAAAAGCAAGTGCTTGTGTGATAATAAACGGAACTGCTTCGACAGAACCCCCGCCGTGTCCGAGTGTCCTTTAATGGGGCTGTTTGGGGGGCCTGCGGTGTGCTCACCTCTCTTCACAACTCTCTCTTTCCCGTCTCCTTCCAAAGGGCAGAGGAGGGAAAGAGGAATCCCGGACCATTCGCTCGCCCACCAAAAGGAACGAGGCTAGGGCTGTACAGGTCGGCCGGCGGCAGACCCGACATATACAATGTATTGTTTTTCATGGCCCTTTACTAATCCTTCCTTTACCCCCCACTGCCCCACCTCTGGTAGCCTCAGTTCTGTGCTCTCTATTGAAAGTTCAGTGTATTATTTTGATTGCTGTATCTTTCTGTCTTTTTTTTAAAAAATTTTATTTATCTGTTTATTTTTTAGCTTCCACTTGTGAGTGAGGACATGTAGTATTTCTTTTACTGTGCTTGGCTCATTTTTCTTCACATAATTTTCTCTAAGTTCACCCATATTGCTATGAATGGCAGTATTTCACTCCTTTTTGTTTATGGCAGAGTAGTATTCCATTGTGTAAATATACCACATTTCCCTTACCCAGTACTCTGATGGTGGACATTTGGGTTGGTTTCAACTCTTGGCTATTGTAAACAGAGCCACAATAAACATGGGAGTGCAGGTATCCCTTTTGACATTATAATTTCCATTCTTTTGGGTATATACCAGCAGTGCAACTGCTGGATCATACAGCAGTTCTAGCTGTAGTTGTTTGAGGAACCTCCATATCATTTTCCGTAATGGCTGCACCAATTTACAGTCCCACCAACAGTGCAGGAGGGTTCCCCTTTCTCTGCATTCTTGCCAGCATTTGTTATTCTGTCTTTTTGATAATAGCCAGTTCAACAGGGTGAGATGATATCTCAGTGTGGTTTTGATTTGCATTTTGGGGTGCTGAGTGATGTTGAGCATTTTTTCATGTGTTTGTTGGCCATTCTTTTTCTATTTTTAATTTTTAGAAATTTTGTCAATATACAATGTGGTTGATTATTGTGGCCCATTACTGAAACCTCCCTCTCTCACCCTCCTCCCTCCCTCCCAACAACCTCCTTTCTGTTTGCTTGTTGTATCAACTTCAAGGAATTGTAATTGTTCTGTCTTCTTCCCTCCCCCTACCCTGGTTTTTTTGTGTATTTCTTTATTTATTTTTAGCTCCCACAAATTAGTGAGAACATGTGATATTTCTCTTTCTCTGCCTGACTTGTTTCACTTAATATAATTCTCTCTAGGTCCATCCATGTCATTGCAAATGGCAGTATTGCATTCTTTTTTATAGCTGAGTAGTATTCCATTGTGTAGATATACCACATTTTCCGTATCCACTCATCTGATGATGGACATTTGGGCTGGTTCCAACTCTTGGCTATTGTAAAGAGTGCTGCGATGAACATTGGGGAACAGGTATAGCTTTGACTTGATGATTTCCATTCCTCTGGGTATATTCCCAGCAGTGGGATAGCTGGGTCATATAGAAGAATAGTCTTGCTGGGTAAAATATTCTTGGCTGGCAAATTTTATCTTTTAGTATTTTAAATATATCATCCCATTCCTTTCTGGCCTTTAGGGTTTCTGATGAAAAGTCACCCTTGGAGGTGACTTGATGCTTCTCTCTTGAAGCTTTTAAGATTCTCTCTTTTGCCGGAGACCAGCTCCAGTCAAGTTGGGGGTCCTTGAAAAAGGGATGAGGAAGCTGGCAAAAATAACAAACACAGGCAGAGACCTTGGTTCCTTTGAAGCACGTTCTTGCTCTGCGGGCTGTCAGTGCTGTCGCAGCCAGAGCAGCTAAAGCAGCTGAAGCAGCCTTCAGACTGAAAACAGCATTTTTATTTGTTACACAACACGGGGTGGGGGGAGGTTTAATGTGGGCATTTTAACTACATAAACCTTTAAAATTATTAAACCAATAGTTAAACAGAAACTTTTCTTAAAATTACGTCAGTTCTCATAAAATTAATAATCCACAAGGTTAAATAAAACTCGG
>NW_007735021.1:47467-52766 GCF_000696425.1 Galeopterus variegatus
GACTTGATGATTTCCATTCCTCTGGGTATATTCCCAGCAGTGGGATAGCTGGGTCATATAGAAGAATAGTCTTGCTGGGTAAAATATTCTTGGCTGGCAAATTTTATCTTTTAGTATTTTAAATATATCATCCCATTCCTTTCTGGCCTTTAGGGTTTCTGATGAAAAGTCACCCTTGGAGGTGACTTGATGCTTCTCTCTTGAAGCTTTTAAGATTCTCTCTTTTGCCGGAGACCAGCTCCAGTCAAGTTGGGGGTCCTTGAAAAAGGGATGAGGAAGCTGGCAAAAATAACAAACACAGGCAGAGACCTTGGTTCCTTTGAAGCATGTTCTCGCCCTGCAGGCTGTCAGCGCTGTCGCAGCCAGAGCAGCTAAAGCAGCTGAAGCAGCCTTCAGACTGAAAACAGCATTTTTATTTGTTACACAACACGGGGTGGGGGGAGGTTTAATGTGGGCATTTTAACTACATAAACCTTTAAAATTATTAAACCAATAGTTAAACAGAAACTTTTCTTAAAATTACATCAGTTCTCATAAAATTAATAATCCACAAGGTTAAATAAAACTCGGTGGCCAGTCAATTCTTTCTGGTGATTATATCTGTTGTGGTTGATTAGTCTGTGACTCACTGTTCTTGACGTTTTTCACCATTGTGTTTCTTTTTTTTCTTGCCCTTGTATTAACCTTAAACTTATTACTACCAGCAACCATAAATTATATGTCTGACTCAAAATTGAGACGGCAGCGATCGCGGTTTCAAAGTGTTAAACAAACCTTATATATATTTTTAGCTTTGATTTAATGATTCTCATATTTCTATAGGCATGAACCTATTGTTTATTTGGAAAAGGAATAAAGGATATTTGAACAGCTTTATCATGCATGTACTTAATATAGCGGCTGTGTGGCCCAATGTAAAGTGTCAAAGTGCCCAGCACCATCCCTCACAAAACCAGGTGCATTCTAAATTCCATCTATAATCTTTATTTTTAGGAGGGAAAGTTGTGCATCATATGTTTTTGTCCCAATATCTTACTAAAATGTTTTTATTTAACTTAGGACACCAATGGGTAACAGGGTTTCTACGCATTCTTTCTCATAAACTTAATTTTTCCTATAGTATCTTTTTCCATTAATTCCAACCATTCTCTTACCATTAATGTAATCCCCTGTAAATGATGTTTGCCAACTTAAGTCATATTTAGGACGTCCCCTAGGAGGGTGCCAAATTTTTCCTTTTCCCATTTTATAATCCATATAACCATTTACCCAGATGGTGGGAAGAAGATGGGGATTTCTATTGTTTATTAATTTCTTCAGTAAAAACAATTGCTCATGGCTACTCATAAGGTGTTTTTAAAATAGCCGTTGGTATAATAAATTGACTCAAAAGGGACAATTTGGAATTGTTCAATCTTCCTAGATCTTTTGTGGGATAATCTAATTTTATGACAACAACTGTTTATGTGTCATTTTTTGCATCTTTTGGAAACTCAGGAAACTGCCACACTGACCAAAATATCAAAAGAGAAAGCGAAAGCAGCACCACTATGCCGAGGCAGAGATCTTTACAATGAAAGCAAGTGCTGGTAGCTGTGGCCCTGCCAGCAGCTCTCCCTCCGGGGCCTTGCCAACTCGGAAAGGGCAGCCCAAGCTATTCTTTTCAAGACCGCGCCATGGCGTGGACCGTGCCACTCTTTGTCTCTGAGTTTTACGAATTTGAGTATAACATCTCTTAGAGAGAACATTTTTGGGTTGAATATGTTTGGGGATATTTGAGCCTCCTGAATCTGATGATTTGTGTCTTTCACTATACCTGGGAAGTTTTCTCCCATTATTTCATTCAATATGTTTTCAATGCCTTTTCCTTTTTCCTCCCCTCCTGGAATACCCATGGTTCAGATATTTGAGCCCTTAAGTTTCTCTTATCTCTCTTAGATTTTCTTCAATCTTTTAAATTCTTTTTATTCCCACTTGTGTTATTTCAAACAGCCCATCTTCAAGGTCAGCAATTCTCTCTTCTGCTTGTTCTAGCCTGCTGGTTAAACTCTCTGTTGTGTTTTTTTATTTTGTTGAATGAATTCTTCAGCTCTGCAAGCTCTGCTACATTCCTGTTCAGGGCATTGATTTCTTTGTTTATTTCTTCTTTCAGGTCCTGTATACTTTTCTCATTTCATTGTGTTGTCTAAATTTTCTTGTATCTCATTTAGTTTCCTTAGAATTGTTGCTTGAAACTCCTTGTCAGTCATTTTAAGGACTTCCTGTTCTATAGGATCTAGAGCTTGAGAGTTATTATTTTCCTTTGGTGGTATAGAGCTAGGGCTAGGGTCTGGAGCTCACAGACTCCTCGAGCTCATTCACAAACCCTTCATGTGCAGGTCTGTGAGCTAGGTAACTGGCAAAAAGGTCCTTGGAGCCTTGATTGAAGAAGGAATAGTCTTTATTCAGCACACACAGCACTAATACCTAGGCAGTCCAAAGAGAAACATAGAAACTCAACTGCTACTGGTAAAGTCCAAAGAAAAACTGAGCAGCTGCCAGCAGAGTAAATATGCTGTATTTTTTGATGAGAGCTCTGCCAGCCAGTGCTGCTTCACAAACTCAAGAACACACAATAGCAACAAAACTAAAAAGATACATTGGTGCACATGTGCACTAACTCCACCCACACACAACTTGTTTACAAGAAATGTGCTGCTTAACCCCCAAGCAGACCTGTAGCTGAGGGAGCCTGACTAAATTATCCTATTTTCCCCACAGGTGGTGTCATACTTTCTTGATTTTTCATATTTCTGGTATCTTTCCTTTGGTGTTTTGTCATTGTGGCAGGGGATTTCACAGTCCACTCGTTTGATCCTAGTGTCTGGCTTGGATCCTGCAGGGACTGCCAATTTGGTGCAGCTGTCTTGGGGCTTGTGGGCTGGTGGCTCAGGCCTCTCTGGGCAGCAGGGACTGGCCTGGGCTGGGAGTCCCATGGTGGTGCATACCTGTTCCACTGTGGGTGGCTCAGGACCCTGTGGGCCTGACAGCTCTCGGGCCTCTGGGCAGCATGGACTGGCCTGCTCTGGGAGTCCTGTGGAGTGGCACCTGGCCATTCCACTGTGGATGCCTCGGGGCCTGTGCGCCTGTGGTCCTGGAGGCTCTCAGGCATCTCTGGGTCGCATGGACTGGCCTGGGCTGGGAGTTCCGCAGTGGCACCTACCTGTTCTGGCACTGGTGGCTCGAGGCCTGAGGGCCCATCCCTTGAGGATTTCTTGTGGGGCTCATTGTGTGTTGGTGAACTCTCATAGTTTTTGTTTATCTGGAAATACCGTAATTTCTCTTTCATTCCTGAAGGATAGTGTTGGTGGGTATAGTATTCTTGGCTGATAGGTTTTTTTTCTTTTAGTATTTTGAGTATATCATCGCATTCTATTCTAGCCTGTATAGTTTCTGTTGTGAAGTCTGATGGGGACACCCTTATAGGTGACTTGACGCTTTTCTCTTGCTGGGAATCTCTTTAGGATTCTCTCTTTTCGTCTGAGTTTTGCCAATCTGATTATAATGTACCTTGGAGGGGACCTTTTTGGATTGAATATATTTGGGGATCTTTGAGCCTCCTGAATCTGAAGGTCTGTGTCTCTCCCTATACCTGAGAAGTTTTTTGCTGTTATTTAATTGAATATGTTCTCAATGCCTTTTCCTTTCTTCTCCCCTTCAGGAACACCCATGATTCAAATATTTGTATACTTAATGTTGTGTGCTATTTCTCTCAGATTTTCTTTTTTAGAAATTCTTCTTTCTTTCTTTCTTTTGTCTGCCTGAGTTGTTTTGAAGAGACGGTCTTCCAGATCAGAAATTCCTTCTTCTGTTTGCTCTAGCCTGCTGCTTAAGCTCTCAATTATGTTGTTTATTTAGCTGAATGACTCCGGTTCCATGAGTTCTGCTACATTCTTTTTAATGTATTGATCTCTGTGAAGGTTTCCTTCTTTATATCCTGGATAGTTTTGCTCAGTTCATTTTGTCATCTGACTGCATCTCCTTTTTATCTCATTGAGTTTCCTTAAGATTTTTACATGGAATACCTGATGGAGTTTGGATGTGTCGTCCCCTCCAAAACTCATGTGGAAATTTGATCCCCAATGTGGCAGTGTTGGAAACTGATTGAGTCAAGGGGGCGGATCCCTCATGAATGGATTAATGCTCTCCCTGGGGGAGGGGGGATTAATGAGTGAGTTCTCACTCTGTTAGTTCCCGTGAGAGCTCATTGCTTAAAAAGACCCTGGCACCTTCTCTCTCTCTCTTGCTTCCTGTTGCCGTGTGATCTGCTCATACCCACCAGCTCCCTGCCACTTTCTGCCATGAGTAGAAGCAGCCTGAGACCCATCCCAGATGCAGCTGTCCCAGAATCATAAGCCAAATAAATGTCTGTTCTTTATAAATTACCCAGTCTCAGGTATTTCTGTCATAGCAACACAAAACGGACTAAAACAATACCTTTTCTTGTCATTTCCAGAGTTTCGTGCCCTATGGGGTCTGGTTCTTGGGAGTTATTGTATTCCTTTGCTGGACTCATGTTTTCTTGTTTTTTTTTCTTTTTCATATTTTTAGTATCTCTATGTTGATGTCTAGCCATCTGGTAGAAGAGTTACTTCTTCTATTACTCTCCTTCCTTGGACTCTGCTGGTGACCCTTCTTTTGTCAATTCAGTTGAGTGGTCAGTGGTTTACCTGCACAGCAGCAGTGGCTGCTGCTGTGGTAGCAGTCTGCCTTTGTTGTGGGAGCAGTTGTGGCAGTGGCTTTGGCAGGCTGCCTGTATAGCAGCTGTGGCTCCAGACATGGCAGGATGCTTGTACAACAATGGTGGCTGTCTGGAGGCACTGGTGCTAGCAGTGGCTGTAGCACCTGCCCACTTGGATGCAGTATCCACAGTGGCAGCTCATGCACCTATGCTGTCTGCAGCAGCAGTGGGGTTAACTCGCAGCAGCGGCAGAGGCATCAGTAGCTGCAACTGCCTCTCTTTTGTCTGTGGGGTCTGTAGTGACAATGGGGTTATCTCACAGGGATCGTAGTGATGCTGGTGGCTGTACTTGCCTGTCTCGTGTCTACAGTTGCAACCTCTGGTGCTACTGTTGTGCCCCCAAGGTAACCTCTCTGCTACCAGAGGCTGCAACCACCTCCTTCATGTCTACAATGTCCTTGGCAGCAGTGGGGTTAAGTTGCTGCAGTGTCACCAATGGCTCCAACTTCCTCACTCATGTCTGAAGTGTCCTTGGCAGCAGTGGGGTTAAGTTGCTGCAGTGTCACCAATGGCTCCAAC
>NW_007735021.1:53402-60034 GCF_000696425.1 Galeopterus variegatus
TGCAACTGCCTCTCTTTTGTCTGTGGGGTCTGTAGTGACAATGGGGTTATCTCACAGGGATCATAGTGATGCTGGTGGCTGTACTTGCCTGTCTCGTGTCTACAGTTGCAACCTCTGGTGCTACTGCTGTGCCCCCAAGGTAACCTCTCTGCTACCAGAGGCTGCAACCACCTCCTTCATGTCTACAATGTCCTTGGCAGCAGTGGGGTTAAGTTGCTGCAGTGTCACCAATGGCTCCAACTTCCTCACTCATGTCTGAAGTGTCCTTGGCAGCATCAGGTTAACTAGTGATTGTGGCAATGGTGGTGGTGATTGCAGCTGTCTCTCTCACGTCTGCAGAGTTTGCTATTGCAGTGATGGGCCACCCACAGGATCACTGCTCTGCAATGGGTGATGGTTCTGGGACTTGACAATGGCTCTGGTGACTGAGGTGGTGGTGGCAGCTGGCCTGTTTCAATCTCCTTCTATGGGAGTAATGTGCCCTGGGCATCTCTAGGCTGCCATCTTCCCAAAAGTGCCACAACTATCTAAAACTTTTATTATGCTTATAGTGATTATTCTAGGGATAAAAACATACATCCTTGACTTACTGAATCTAGCCTGGGCATCCCATGTACTCTCCTTTTGGCCGGTTTTTGCTATTTTTGTTATGTATTTAAATTCTGTACATATTTAATTTTCTAATATCTTATTTTATTATTTTATACACACAATTTTCATCTGAAATTTTCAACATGTATGCTCTCTTTATTGCTTTCCATTACTTTCTGAATCTCTGGCTTTTGTATGGGTTAATTTTCCTTCTGCTTGAAGAATATCCTTTCATATATCCTTTGGTGACGGACTCCTGATGATGATTTTTCTCTCAGTTTTGTGTATCTCACAATGTCTTCATTTCATTTTTTTATTGAGCAATATTTTCAGTGGGTATGAAATTCTAGTTTGGTAGTTGTTTTTCCTTTAGCAGTTTGAAGACATTATTCCATTGTCTTGTGGTTTCCATTGTTTAATTGTCAAATGTTTGGCTAGTTGTTGATCTTTTTAAAGTCATCAGAATTTTAAAGTCTTTATTATAAGATATTCTCTTTGTCTTTTATTTTCCCTATTTTCTCTCTGATGTGTGTAAGTGTGTGTGTGTTTTAAAAGGTTTTCCTGCTTCAGGTTCACAGGACTTCTTGATTCTGTGGTTTAATATCTTTCATCACTTTTTGAAAATTCCCACTTATTGTTTCAAACACTACTCTACTGCTTTCTTTATATTTTTTTATGGATTTGAATTACATGTATGTTTCACCCTTTCACATATTTTACTTTCTGTTCCGTATTTTTAATTATGTTGCTTCCTCAGGTTTTATTTAGATGTCTTCCCACCTTTCTTCCACTTTCTTTTTTTCATATGTGTCTAATTTGCTTTTTTTCTTATAAAAATTTTATAACAAAAAAAATAACCAGTTAGAATGACTTTTTTTTTGGTTATTAAAATACAAAAGGAACCAAGGATTTTCACACAACTTCCAATATTAACTTTGGTATACCATCTCTTTGTAAAAAGTTCATTTTTGCATAACACCTAGATAAATGCACTTTTCTTATATATTTATAAGTACATTTTGGTTATTAAAATACAAAAGGAACCAAGGATTTTCACACAACTTCCAATATTAACTTTGGTATACCATCTCTTTGTAAGAAGTTCATTTTTGCATAACACCTAGATAAATGCACTTTTCTTATATATTTATAAGTACATTTTTATTTGAAAAGTATCAATAGTGTAGGTAGCCTGTAATTCAGTTTGAGAAGTAGGGGTTTATATGGTAATGATGTATTGTTTTGGATTACTTAAAATTAAATGAGAGTGTAATTAGAAGCCCAATACAATGATCAAAATAGAGATTCTATCCTCTAATATCTTTTAAAATGGTAACTCAGGCTCAGGGTGAAGGTGGGTCAAAGTTCAGGGGATCAGGGAAAGAAGAGAAACTTAACCAAGTTCTTGATTAAACAATCAATTCATTCTGATTGATGAGTGGGACAGAACAGTTCAGCTAATGATTTATGATACAAAAAATTGGAAATTTGGAGGGTCTGTATCTGGCATTTATGGGTAATTAAGGGGGAATCTGTGAGACTTATCTAGTCATATGGTGAAGGAAGGTGGTTCTTTGCAGTAAGCCATTCCCAGAACACAAAAATTTAGGAGGATTTCTTATATTATTACTATTTTCCAAGAGTACAGGGCTTAGGCACAATTTAACATTGTATTTACTTATACACAAAGATTATTCCTTTCAGCAGCCCAGCTGAAGGAAAAGAGAAAGGATTTTACAGAATTCTGAGACCCAGAGCCCCCAAGGAAGGTGTTGTAAACAGCAACAAAAAATTAACAAGCCCTGAGAGCAGAGCAGATAGGGGAATGTTTCATCCCTAACTCTCTGGTTACTAAACTGGTAACAAGAGACAAGACAGTTTCAATACACTAGGTCCAAAGTAGAAAAATGCATACTAGGCTTTGCATTTTAAACAGGGGAGAAACTATCAACCTGATTTGCAGAATTATGTCAGGAAATCAAGGTGCCAATAGCCAAGTTATTGTTTGGAGAGCTAAGGACACATTATCAATCAATGCTAAGTCTGGGTAACACTCACTTCTAGGATGTGTAATAAGGGGGAAAATAAGAAATATAGAAAATTCCAGAGTGAGGAACATTGCCCTAAAGATACAAATGAAAATGAAAATTATGTCTGGGAAAATGGTTTTCTTCAAGAAATGTACAAGTATTAAAATTTTCAAAAATCTGCTTGGCATTCTTGATAGTTTTNGCTTTTTTTCTTATAAAAATTTTATAACAAAAAAAATAACCAGTTAGAATGACTTTTTTTTTTGGTTATTAAAATACAAAAGGAACCAAGGATTTTCACACAACTTCCAATATTAACTTTGGTATACCATCTCTTTGTAAGAAGTTCATTTTTGCATAACACCTAGATAAATGCACTTTTCTTATATATTTATAAGTACATTTTTATTTGAAAAGTATCAATAGTGTAGGTAGCCTGTAATTCAGTTTGAGAAGTAGGGGTTTATATGGTAATGATGTATTGTTTTGGATTACTTAAAATTAAATGAGAGTGTAATTAGAAGCCCAATACAATGATCAAAATAGAGATTCTATCCTCTAATATCTTTTAAAATGGTAACTCAGGCTCAGGGTGAAGGTGGGTCAAAGTTCAGGGGATCAGGGAAAGAAGAGAAACTTAACCAAGTTCTTGATTAAACAATCAATTCATTCTGATTGATGAGTGGGACAGAACAGTTCAGCTAATGATTTATGATACAAAAAATTGGAAATTTGGAGGGTCTGTATCTGGCATTTATGGGTAATTAAGGGGGAATCTGTGAGACTTATCTAGTCATATGGTGAAGGAAGGTGGTTCTTTGCAGTAAGCCATTCCCAGAACACAAAAATTTAGGAGGATTTCTTATATTATTACTATTTTCCAAGAGTACAGGGCTTAGGCACAATTTAACATTGTATTTACTTATACACAAAGATTATTCCTTTCAGCAGCCCAGCTGAAGGAAAAGAGAAAGGATTTTACAGAATTCTGAGACCCAGAGCCCCCAAGGAAGGTGTTGTAAACAGCAACAAAAAATTAACAAGCCCTGAGAGCAGAGCAGATAGGGGAATGTTTCATCCCTAACTCTCTGGTTACTAAACTGGTAACAAGAGACAAGACAGTTTCAATACACTAGGTCCAAAGTAGAAAAATGCATACTAGGCTTTGCATTTTAAACAGGGGAGAAACTATCAACCTGATTTGCAGAATTATGTCAGGAAATCAAGGTGCCAATAGCCAAGTTATTGTTTGGAGAGCTAAGGACACATTATCAATCAATGCTAAGTCTGGGTAACACTCACTTCTAGGATGTGTAATAAGGGGGAAAATAAGAAATATAGAAAATTCCAGAGTGAGGAACATTGCCCTAAAGATACAAATGAAAATGAAAATTATGTCTGGGAAAATGGTTTTCTTCAAGAAATGTACAAGTATTAAAATTTTCAAAAATCTGCTTGGCATTCTTGATAGTTTTTAAAAATATTTTACTTTTTAATTTTTTTATCAAATCATAATTGATTATACATATTTTGGGGATTTGATGTTGACATATGTTAATCAAATCAAAATTACTAGTATGTATTTCATTACAAATTGTACTTATTCTTTACGCCCCTTGTCTAATCTCTCCCCCTCCCCCTCCCCCCTCCCATCACTGATAACCCTAGATTTCTTCTTTCCTTCTGAGAGAGTAATGGTTACCCTGTTGATTTGTTGCCTAGATTATCCAATGCTGAGAGGTGTGATCAGGTCTCCCAATATTACCATAGAGCAGATGCTTCTTCTGTCACTCTGGAATGGTCTTTGTGGAGAGAGACATCCTCTTCTTTTTTTTGGTCTCTTCTGTTGACTCTCCTTGTGTCAATGCACTCCAGTGGCTGGCTGACCATCTGCACAGTGGTCGTGACGTCTAGCCACTTTTGCAGCAGACATGGTTACTGTGGTGGCTGTGGTGGGCCACCCACATGGAGGTGATGTTTTTGGCATGCTCCTTGGTGCTGGTGGTGTGCTTGGTTGTGAGTAGCAGGTCTGCTCCCTAGATCCATGCCCTGGGCCCCTGGCTGGGGCCCTGAGGCACTGGCAGTATGCCTGGATGCGTTTGGGGGGTCTGGTCCCCACTCCATGCCTCAGGTCCCCGGGTGGGCCCTGAGGCACTGGTGATGTGCTTGGGCTAGTACTAATTTTTTGTCCTTTCCTTACTTCTAAAACAGAGGAACTTCCTGTGGGAACCAGTACTGAGCTATGTGGTTGAGCCAAATTGCTGCTTTTCTGCTGTTTACCTAGAGAAGACATTTTGTGCAGCTCAGAGTTTAATGGTTAACCTAATAGGTACTTCAGGTTCTCCCGAGACCAGGTATGCCTAGGTTGTGTAGGAACTCTGGTCTGGGCCTGAATCTTTTCATCAAACTGCACCCCATGCAATTCTATATTCCCGATCAGTCTCCTCTTAGTGGTCCTACACTGAGTGGGGGTGGAGGCAGATCAGCTGTCCTTGCTGTGTCTCAGTGTGCCCCCAGTGGGCCTGTCTCCCCCACTGCCCATGCTCCAAACACTTCCCATGGGATGGGCCCAGCACTGCTCCCTTGCAATGACTCACTGGCCTCTGAATGGCTCCCCTTTTTCAGCTCTTCTGGCTCCTTGCTCTTGCATAGGTTCATGGGAACCCTATTAATGGTCTTGCTTTTTGGCAGGCTACCAAGGCCCTCTTCTCCCCTGCTGTCTCCAAGCAACTCCATCTAAGGGCACAGCTGCAGCTTTTGCCAGCTCCTGCTCCGTGTGCTCAGCAGCTCCAGCCTTGAAGTGGCCATGGCCTGAAATGCTCAGAGCCGTTTTTTCTTTCTCTCATCATGGTTTCTCCCACCTTCGTGAACTCCTTAGGTCTCTCCTCTTCCCCTGAGCTCCAGCAGCCCCAGTTTGGCTGATGTTACATTTTTATAATTGTAAATTGGTTGATTTGTGGGAGAGAGCGACACTGGGGACTGTCTATTCTGCCATCTTGACTGGAACCCCTTGACAGTTTTTTTAAAAGCATGATACAGTTTTAATAAAATTCAAGAAGCTTAGCCTTAAGGATAATATAAGAAAGAATCATAGAAAAGGTAGCATTGCATGAAAAGAAAAATAAAGGAATTTAAAATTCAATAACAAGGTAAATATTCATTGAAGGCTCTAAAAACTAAAAACAGCTTAAAATTGAACTGCTAATATGAAAGACAAAAATACAAAATTTATTAATTATTCAGAGAGAAAAGAAAAAACAACATAAGTAAAAAATAATTTTAAGCCATAAATTGTAGATGTTCAAATAGAAGAATAATATTTGGACACACAATAGAATAAAAGTCTTCTCACATAAACAAAAGAGATATTCTTCAATCCAAAAGTCTCACTAGTTTCCAGGAAATTTTAGTGAAATAAAAATTCTCAAACTTGTATATAACCTAGTAATTATTTACTTAAACATTACTTTTGTTTTAATCTTGAAATCATACAGGCAGAGAGAACCAAAAAATAAAAAAAGTAAATAAACTACAAAAGAGAGAGAAAGAAAAATAAAAAAATAAAATGGGAACTCACTAAATTTAGAACAAAATAAATGAGAAGAAATGTATTTTTAAGAAATATGTACAGCAAATTTTCTATTCTTATAAAAAACATTATTAATTTTCAAGGATATATTTTGGGATTCGAACAATTAATTTTAAAAGTATTTTTTTCTCTATCTAAAGGGACATATATTTGCTGTTCACTATATTATGAAAAAAGTACTTTTATAATTAACTGTCTTTTTTTAAGGAAAAAATATCAAGCTTTGCTCTCCCCAAGTCTTGCAGAATAGCTTTTCAAAGTTTCAGAATTTTATAAAATATTTTGAATAAGCCCAGTTTTCTAAAAATGGTGTAGCCTTTCAAAGTATTATGAAGGAAAATCTTTCCTTTTTTTTTTCTAGTAGCTGGATGGTATGATGTTGAGAGTTTTTTAAATGTCAATTTTAGGGGCCGGCCCGGTGG
>NW_007735021.1:60399-66692 GCF_000696425.1 Galeopterus variegatus
TATTTTTTTTTTTTTTGTCTTTTTTCGTGTCCGGCAACGGACCGCAACCCTCAGTGTCGCGCCCGTACCGGACCGGGTCTGGCAACGGGATCGCAACCCTCGGTGCTGCGCCCGCCCCTCGCTCAGCCAGTGAGCGGGAACCGGTCTGTATGTGGGATCCGAACCCTCGGTGGGAGCGCTGCCGCTCTCCCAAGCGGCGCACTGTAGCAGTGCGCCACCGGGCCAGCCCTATTTTATTTTTTTTGCAATAAAAATGACCTCAACTTCAGTAAGACAGGGTCATTCTGCCTGAAAATGTAATAACTTGAAAATCTTGCCTAGCTTTAGTGATTGAAACTGAGTTCTGCTTAGCTCATTTAATGATCCTGACCTCCACAAGAGCGTGACTCTACTTTATTCCTTATGGGCAGTTGAGTTCAAGGAACATTTAGTCAGGGAATGTTGGATGTAATGTATGTCCCTGTCTAAAGAATTTCAGGAAGCAGTGACTGGAAATGTGGCAGTTTGTACGGAATGAAATTTCTTTTTTAAAAAAATTTTATTTATTTATTAGTATTATTCTTCTTTCATATTCTATGATGTGGTTGTGTAGCAGTTGTGGGGGAGAGGGAAGGGGGAAAGAGGAAGGAAATAGGGTGGAAGAGGGAGGAAGGAGCAGGGGCTGGGTTGAGGTCTATGGCACGTCCCTCATTCCCTAACATTTCTAAGACTTCCTGTCAAGATGGTGGAATAGATGGTACCCAATGCAAAAACCTTTTACTGCTCACAGTTCTATCAGCATTCTGGTCACAACCACTTAACCAATCTCTAAAATGTTCAAAACTATCCCTCATCTTTTTGTCACCTTCTCCAACCTTTGCCCATTACCCAGTTCCAAAAGCATTTCCACATGTTCAGGTCTCTGTATAGCAACACCCCACTCCTCAGTACCAATTTTATGTGTTAGTCCATTTTGTGTTGCTATATTGGAATACCTGAGACTGGATAATTTATAAGGAATAGAGCTTTATTTGCTTATGCTTCTGGGACAGCTGCATCTGGCATGGGCCTCAGGCTGATTTAACTCATGACAGAAAAAGGCAGGTCAACCTGCAACTAAAAGAAGATCACATGATGAGAGAAAACAAGAGAGAGAGGGGTGAGGTGCCTTTAAATAACCAACTCTCATGGGACCTACTAGAATGAGAAATCACTCACTGCCCCCCTTAGGGCATTAATCTGCTCATGAGGCATCTGCCCCCTAACCCAAACCACTCCCAACATTGCTAAATTGGGGATCAGATTTTGACGTGAACTTTGGGGCAACAACACACCCAAACTCTAGCATACACTAAACAAATGACTTGAAAGTGCAAAAGTTGGTGCAAGGATTGGAAGATTTATTCAGATAACTGGTATTTGGGGGTTTATCATCCCACCTTCTGATGCCTGCTCTGGGGTTTATAAAGGGGAAGAGGTGGGAAGGTGAGATAAGTAAGGGTTTTGTTCTGCAGGAAAAAGGGGAAGGCTGGTCACAGGATCAGTAGAGGGTCTGAGTCAGACATCAGGGTCCCATGATACCCTGGGTGCTTTGGCATCAGGGTGTCTGCAGTTGGTGGACTGGTCAGCTTCATGCCCTTGATGTTATTTCAGGGTTGTAGTCCTCATCTCCTAGGGTGAGCTCAAAAACAATAACCTCAGTCAAACATCACTGGAACATAATAATACCTGACTCGGGTCCAACTAATGTGGATGTAATTTTCCTTTAAGCAAGAAGGTGAGTTAATAATCAGCTAGGGTGCTTTGCCTTCTCTTTTATTTCCACTGTTTGCAGTTGATTTAGGGAAGTAAGGAAAAAGAACAAGAAAACTTAGTTTCAATCCTTAATTGTAGTATTATAGAATGGATTCACCAAGGAAGCAGCAGACACTTGGGGGGCTGGAGAGTCAGAAGTTTATCACGCTAGTGGGTCCAGATGAGCTAACCAATCTGAAGTTCTGGACCCCAAACAAAGGTTTTGCGGGTCCCTTTATAGTCAGGTTAGGCTGCCTTTTTAAGTTTCCGTTTCTAAGCATGTATCTTAAAGCAGGCAGTTGCTGGTTTCAGCCTCTCTGAATTCATGTGGTCCAAGGAGGCAATACAAGTGAGATTACAAAGAAGAGGAATACAGGCAGGCAGTTGGTTATTAATGGGCCTGAGTTCTGGGGGCCTTGGTAGATAGGCACATTTAGCTACAGGAGCACTGTTCAAGCACAGGACAAATTTTAATTTTGAGTTTTTCCAACAGTAGGTGCACAACATCTAAAATAAATCAATATAAGAGAGTGTCATGTGAGGTAAACAGAAATAAACCTTTGAGAAGGATCCTTTTGGAGCATGATTTCATCTCAGGGTAGTTTCCAGTCATACGACCAGTTTCCTATTTCCTCTCCTAACTCAGGAATTGATGATTTTCAGTTCTCAACTTAATGGCTAGCTGAAATTTTCTGCTTGGTCTTAGTTACCCTAAAGATGGCTGTTCTCTGGCTAAGGTCATATTCATGAGGACATTAGTACTCTTCAACCACCTAAATCTATTTTTGGAGATTTAGATGATTCAGAATGGAGTTGCTAGATCTGGTATTTTCAGTCTACTTCTACTTTCTCTTTACTTCTATGATGTAGGAATATAATTCACCTTTATTTAAGCCAAATGATGGCAGTTCACCATTAGGATATATGTTTGATGAAAATAATTATTTAATTTTGCTTTGTTAATACAGTATAGTACTAATTCATTTATATTTTTCTTTAAAGAAGGACCTTAATATTTGCATAAAAATTAGAATGAGACACTTATCTTTGGCAAAAACAGCTTACACCATTATGTTAAGGAAATTCATTTTCAATAAAAGTATATAAAATTTTTGTGTTAATATATTTATAAAAGAAAAATCTGTTAATGGGTCTAAAGTGTCATCAGAATTTCAAATGGTCATTGTTCCATAAAAGTTTAATCATGATTTATCTAGATTGATTTCAACTTTTCAACACCCCAGTTCCACTGATCAGTCCAAGCCCAATACTCTGATCAAGACTAAGAAAAAATGAAATTATTTAGGGTTGCATAAATGAGCTGTTCCACTTCCAGTAATGGTGAGTTACCTTGTTGTCGACCAATCATTGTATGAAGAACTAGCAAGACAAAGTTAGTTTCAAAGTATTGGAGAGATACCGCACTGAGGACTTAGGGCACATGAGGATAGAGCCGTAACCAGTGTAATTCCAGGAGTAGTCATTGGCTGCTTTTCCCAGAATCTTGATGTAATCCTAGGAACAGAGGAAACTCCCATGAATGACTTATAAGGAATTTCTTAGCCAGTGGTGACAGGAAACAACAATAATCTGATAAACTGAAAATAATGTGACGCTACCTATCTTGTATGTCTGAGTCTATAGAGTGAGAATATTTTATACAAATTTGTGTGGATCTCATCTCTGAGTGTAAACATCTCCTAGGGGCAGTGTTTACCACCAGCAACCGATTTAGTTGTTTTTATCTAAATTCCTAAACAACAGAATCAAATTGTGTCTGCATAGTTCAATCATGGACACTAATTTTCAAAAGAACAACCCAACGTTGCTTGTGGGAAAGGAATTTGATTCAAATTGCTGATTTATGTCTTATGTCTCCATTAAAAGAGGTCAAGCCAAAACAGAACGATATTTGTTGCACGGAACCCTAAGCATTTTCTAATTGTTGAGCCTTTCCCTTTTCCACTGAGAAACTGTTTTAGGAACTCTATGCTCCACTGCAGACTCTGGCCCCTGCCATTTACCCTGCTTGCTTCCTGGGCCCACAGTCTCACACCCCCCCAGGGACCAGAGGCAAATTAGGCTCCTAAAGTGACAAACGGACTGTGTCTCACAATCAGCCAATCCAAATTAGCAGGACAGCATACGTCATTTACATAAGAGGACCTGAATGGGAACCTGTGAGGGAAAAGGGTGGGAATTTAGGCTATATAGGGAGGTCTCTTCCTTTGTTCTGGGAGACACTGGTTTAGGAGTTCCTGCTCCCCAGTGCTCTCCTTGCTTGCAAGCAAAAAGAGGCGCTGTAACACTGAACAAAGAGCTGCAACGCTAAGATAAAAGCTATAAAACTACAACACTGATGCCAGTCTTGGATTCCTCTGTGCATTCGCCCCACAACATTTCACTTTCTCTCTGTCTAATAGTACATCTTTTATTTTCAATCCCTACTAGTTAATCATCTTCACTGCGCAGTTTTGCATTACTCTTGTACAGGCATGCCATTGTAATAAAGGAAAGCAAAATACTTCAGCCCAAATATACATCCAAGACTCAGAGAGGCTGGAAAACCAAAAATAGCTAAAAAGCTGTCTTTTGTGGAAAATAATTGCATTTATACAGGAAAAAGATATGCTCTAGTGAAGTAAACAACCATGCCTCGGCTGAGACCCCCTTTTCCTTGTCTACCATCTGCTCTTTCTGAAGGCAGCTGCTAGATTACCCGAGATGTTTTCATCTGCATAACAAGACAGCCCTTGCTGACCGCTTTCCTCCCTTCACCTGTGACATCACCTCCCCCAGAGCTATGAGAAACTCGGTCCCAGGCAGTTGCTCTTTGAGCTCATTCATTGGCCCTGTAAATCATTTACCCCTGCATTCCCTCCGCATCTCTTCTCTCCCCTATGAAGACTGACAGAGAAGCTTCTGTACCCTATTGCGTTATTGGGCAATCACTCTTCTGCAATTTCCTTGTGCATTGCTTTCCCTTACTCCCACCTCCATGACATTAAAATAATTTTTTAATGCCATTTCTCCTATTAATCTGCCTTTTTGTCAGTTGATTTTCAGTGAACCTTCAGGGGTTGAAGCAGAAGTTTTCTTTTGGTCTCTATAGTAATTAAAAACATACAGAACAAAGGAAAGGAAAGGAAATAAGCAAAGAGAATGAAGCTGCCAATGGTCAAGACTAGAAAGTGGTTAGGGGAGCACAATTTAGACATGAGTAAGGAAGCAAAGAGGTCTTTACGTTGCTTTGCCTATATATAGCTAAGGAGAATGTTTTCTTTTTCTGGCCCAGAAAGTGACTCAATCCTTGGGTTTGTGTTTCTTCATCTCCGAGGGGAACTGGAAACAGATGATGATGTCTTATAACCTCCTCCCCCTTCTCTCCTATGACTCGTTGCATCTTAAATAAGCCATGGACAAACTTTTCTGGGCTTTTATCCTGTTTTCTCAATGTCTGTTTCATTACTGGCTATAGCTATAACTATTCTATCGCCTAAAAAGCCCTGTTCAGTTCAACCCCGTTGTTCAGGGTCTTTTATGGAGGTTTTATTACTCAGGCATCTTTGAGTGAATCATTGGCCATTGGTAATTAAACTCAATCTTTAGGCCCTTCCCTCCCCTAGGGAGGTGGGGCTGAAAGTTCCAACCTCTAATCTCATGACTGGCTCCTCTGGCAACCAGCGCCCATCTGGAAGCTATCGAGACCGTCAAGAGTGACCTCATGAGCATAAACTCAGGCACGGCTGAAAGGGTCTTGTTATAAATAACAAAAGTTGCTTCTTCCATTTTGATTGCTCTGGAGCTAATTCATGAACTGGGAATTAAAAACAAATAGATAAGAAAAGATGTTCCTTCTACCTTTATTGCTCTGGAGAAAAGTTGGAGACAAAACCCAAATATAAGAACAGATGTTCTTATCACCCCGTCTCCCTGAAAGTTTCAAGGTTCTGTGCCATGAACTGGTGACAAAGACCAAATATATATTTCTTATTATATTCCAATATCATAAGCTTAATATTCATATATCCATAGTAGATTTTCTTGTGTTCGAGACTGTGAGATGTTTGGGAGGTTAATAGAGAGAATGGTCTACATTCTAGAGACTGCATGTGAATGAGGAAAGATCTGTGAACCTCTGAGCAATGACAGAATTCATGAGGCTGCATCTCATTTTATACTACCTCAGGCTACCCTTTACCTAATCAGGGAGATCATAAAATATTACTAACCTCTGGCCAATATTAGTCTTGCTGCAATAAGAATGCTTACATTTGCAGATAGTTTCCAGAATATTCCATGTTTCAATCACATTCCTCAATGATGTCAATGGGTCTTTATGTTATTTACTATATTAAACCTTAATATCTAAACCATATCAATTTAACCAGACTACTTCTTAATCTCTAGTATACTATTCAACACATTAATTAAATCTTACATAAAAAAGAAACCAATAGGTTAGGTAGCACATAATTTAATAAAAGCCTTCAAATAAATTTCTTTTAGCATGTACAAAA